>NW_027635847.1:0-47182 GCF_903797595.1 Erithacus rubecula
TGTCTTAGTTCAATGTCTTCATTTTTACTCCGGTACTGGGTGTCTGGGAACGAGAAAGAGAAACGCAAAGAAAATCCAGGCCACAGGGAGGCAGCTCGAAGCTTTTCCTGCACTCGGGGCACTCACAGGGCTTCTCTCAGTGGAGAATCCGTTGGTGTCTGGTCAAGGTAGAGCTCTGTGAGAAGCTCTTCCCACACTCAGGACACTCGTAGGGTCTCTCCCCAGTGTGGATGCGCCGGTGAGTGACGAGTGTGGAGTTGTGCTTGAATCCCTTCCCGCAGTCATGGCAGGAGAAGGGCCTCTCATCCCAGTGAGTGCGATAGTGCCTCAGAAGGCTGGACCTGCTCTGAAAACTCTTCCTGCATTTATCACACTCGTAGGGCCTCTCCCCTGTGTGGCTCCTCTGGTGCACAGACAGGCTTGAGCTGTGGCTGAATCTCTTCCCACACTCCCCACATTCATAGGGCCTCTCCCCAGCATGGATCCTCTTGTGCACAGTCAGGTCTGAGTTCTGGCTGAATCTCTTCCCACACTCCCCACACTCGTAGGGCCGTTCCCCTGTGTGAATTCTGCAGTGTCTGATCAGGCTGGAGCTCCACTTGAAGCCCTTCCCACATTCTGAGCACTTGTGGGGCTTCTCCCCATGGTGAAGCTGCTCACGCAGCCCCAGCTCTGAGCTCCGGCCGCCTCCCCGGCCCGGGCTGGCTCTTTCCTGCTGGGATCCCCGGGCTGTGCGTTTGCAGCCCCTCCTGCTGCGGGATCTGCGGGGCTTTTCCTCCCCGTTGCATTCCTGCGCCGTGGAGCCGCTGCAAACGGCCTCTTGCCCGAGGCTGTGCCGTAGGGATTTCTCCTCCCTGCCGTTCGTGCTCAGCTCCTTGTCTGGGGGAGGAAAGACAAGGAGAGGATGGGATTTGCCTCCGTGCCAGAGGGAAGGGCAAGGAGATCCCCCCAGGGCTGTCCTGCAGCCGGGGCCGTGCTGGGCTGGGAGATGGAGCAGGACACAGGGGGAAAGGGGCACTGACTTCCTCCTCACCTGCCTGGGGCTCCCGGGACATCGACCTCGTCCTCACAGCCTCCCCCTCAATGCAGCCAAGGTTTGGGAAATCCTGGTTTGGGGGGGAAATAAGAGCTGAGCTTGTTGGGTTTGATGGTGGCGCTGCCCAAGGGCAGCTGGAGAAGTCAGCGCCCCTTTCAGCCTCGGGGGCCCGGAGCCCGCTCAGCACCAACCTCCCGCACCCCTCCAGGCTGCCGGGGGTCCCCGGCTCCGGGATCGCCCATCTGCGCTCTCCCCGCTCCGGGGCTCCCGCCTTTCCCCCCTGGCTCTGCCGGGGATCCCCAGGGTCGATATCGCCCCGTCCCCGCCGATACCGGGCGATCCCACATGGGAGCGGCCAAGATCCCGCCAGGGCCATTTCCGGCTCGGCTTTAGGCCTTGCAAGATCCAAACATCACCTGAACGGCAAAATAAAACCCTCCCGGAGCCCCCCATGATGGATTTGGGGCGAGCTCCCTCTCCCCACTCACCTGCGGGATTTTGGGGGGCGATGGTGCCGCAGACGCGGGAGCTGCGACCGCAGAGACCAGGCGGGACAAGCGCGTGGTTCCAAATCGCTCCTCCTCTTCCTGCCGCTTCTCCTGTGTCCCTCCTCTTCCTCCCACTGCTTCTCTTCCGTTTCTTCCCGCTCGTCTTCTTCCCCCCGCTCCTGCTCCGCTCCCAGCAGTCTCCCAGCGCAGCCAGAGCCGCTGGAACTGGGGTGCCCAACGCCCTGAGGAACCCCCAGGTCCCTCCCAGGACCCCTCAAATCCCTGGAACCGAGCGTCCCCCACATCCCCTGGAATATCCCCCCGTGTGCCCAAGCAGGTCGTTATTTAACATCTCTATTTTTACCCTGGTTTTGGGTGTTTGGGAAGGACAAAGAGAAATGCAGAGGAAATCCAGGCCACGGGGAGGATGTGCAGCCCCCAGCCAGGTGTCTTCCCAACACGGATCAGCAGCACCAGGGCTCAGGGGGGCTCTGCCCACCGGGGGTCCCTGGGGATCATCCAGCGCGGATCCTGCCATGGGGATGGAGCTGCAGCAGAACACTGTCTTGGTTTGACAGACAGGTGTGTGCTGAGGAGCTCTGGAGCTTCTCTTGAAATGGAAAATGTAAACTCCCTCCCTCTAAATTAATATGACTGGGAAATTGAGGAGCTGCCTGGGAAAGATATGGGATTTAGAATAGCAGTTTTTCACTGGGAAAATGAAAATAAAAGTATAGTAATATAAAGACCAAGACACTGGCAGGGTCAGAATGCAGCCTGTAACCCTGTTGCTCAGGGTGTTGGTTACAGTCTGAATAATGGTACCTGTAGTTTTCTTGGTGGGACAGATGTGGTTTTGATGGAGCAATGGTTTTGGAGAAGGGTGTAGTTTCTTTTTTATCATCTAGTGGCCTGGTCTTCTTCTGGGAATTTAGTGGGAAAGGTTGCTCTGATGTTTCAAATTTCAGATTTTATTTAGGTAGGAAATCCTTGGCTTTTCTCCTTGCGTGGGGCATCACCCATAAGGTATAACTCCTTGTGGGGAGGAGTTCTGAGGGATGGGTCATGGAAGAGATAAGGAGCCCTGCTCCAGCTGGTTTCAGCAGATGCTGATAGAATATATACTTCTGCTTGCATCTTGCATTGCAACTGAAGACATGATCTACTCCTTATTCTATTACCATCTGCATCCTACCTGAATTAATACCTTCTTTCAACTCTGCTATGTATTTTAATTAACAGTGAAATTTTACACAGAGTTGTCACTTAAGATTAGGTTTTTCTGTGGTACTCAATGGGTTTCTTTATCTTTCTGCATTACCTACTAAGTGTAACTAGGTTTTGAGCAAAAACAATTGTACAGATTGTTTTGCCTTTGCTTGAGGTGGGCCTAATCTGAACCAATTGACGAAGGGCTATCAACTTAATTTTTGCTATGGACCACTAGTTCTGCCAAACAGGGGTATCAGTCAACCACCGTAAAGGCATCATAGGATAATTCCTGCCCTTCACCTCAATAACCCCGATCAGAAATTTGCCTCAATTCACACTCCCCAGGCTGCCAAACCTCCGAGTTGAATTTGAGGTGGGATGGTGCCTGGTATCATCAGAGTGCACAACATCTGTGGGTGCTGATCAGAGATATTCATTGTGATGCATGAAAGGCAAGGAAAATACCTTTCAGCCAATTTAGTCAAAAGGATATGTTTATTTCAGTGCTGGGCGAACATGAGGGATGTCTCCAAAAGACGTGTGTGCCCTCAGCAGTTTTTGGTCCTTCATTTATTCACAAAAATCATGCATATTCAAAAACACCTATACACATTTATTACCTGTCACCGCCCTTTCCCCACTTAGTATTAAAATTAGCTGCATACTCATTGCAGCTGCGTAGTATCCCCTTGGTTTTGGGGCGGTGGTCTTCAATTTGAGTTGAAGGGTTGTAAGAGATGAAGTAAGGATCATCTACCTCGCTCTAAACTCTTTACCTCTGCCTCGTTACCATGACTACCTGACTTGTTAGTCCCTTTATTCATTTATTGCCTTCAGTGTCAAAATTTATAATTGATGGGTTTCTTTTGGCTAACTCTAAGCATTTTCTAATGTATATCAGTTTCACTTATTGTTTCCATATGTATATTTTGCTGGTTCTGCATATTATATGACCAGACTTTGTCAACTTCTAATCCCCCTGCTAGGATATATATGTTTAAGGGTTACATTCCTAACCTCTAGCTCCTAAGTTTTTCAAGATATCTACCCCATAACTCATTCCCTAAACATGCAATTCTCAAAACTATGAAATAATAGTACGAATATTATGGCTCATTCCCCCCTTTTCTATAAAATTAGTAAGTTCTTTTACTAGTACCTAAGTCCTTTATCCTCATACTGAGGCACGGTGTCTCTTAAAGCCGCACTGAATGCTCTCATCAATGAAGTTAGAATTGCTACTCGTTGCAATATCCTCCAATTCCAAATGAACATTTTAATAGACATAATCATACTAACACCAACTAAAATTAATAGTACAATAATTGGATGAACCAATGTGTTGAGTATTCCAGTTCCTTAAGGTGACCATCCGAAGAGTGCATCCCACCAACGGTAAGAGGTGTCTACTTCCAATCTTTTGAAAGCTCTTCTTATGGTTTCTGTGTTGTGGTGTAGTGTGATCAGAGTCTTTCTCCCTTTGTTCTTAATTTCTTTGAGAATCTCCTTTAAGTCCTCATGCTTCCATAGCTGCTTGACTAAAGTCAAATTCATCCTGATAGGTACAGGCGATATTTCCTGTACTGGTCAGATTTGCTTTTATATATTGGTGCGATATCACAGATGCTTGATAAGAAAAGTCACAACCTTCAATTCTAACAAAGTTGCAAGTACACAGATTGGACTGGGTTTCATTTATAGCTAATTCGTCTACCCGAATTGTGGAGCATGGTGTTCTGAGACACACACAATCCTGGCCTCTGTGCACAAGTAAGGTTATCCGATTGGCCAAGTGAACTTCAAAGTGGCAAATGCTTTTCTCTGTATCCAGACAGGTATCTTGGTCATTATTTATGTTTCCTTCACATATAAACCCCAATTGTTTCCTCAATGTACAAGACTCTATATTAATAGTCTGCCATTTCCCTTTGGCCTTCTGTGCCCATTTCCTGTGCTCAGAAGGGAATAGGATGGCTCCTTCATGGTTCAATCCTAAGGTAATTATTGGATGTGTCAGATTCACTGATGCATTATGTATAGTTAGAACAAAGGCAGTTACCATACTTGTTACAGGATCATAAGTGAAATTAACTAGGTACCCACCTATGACTGGAGCTCTTTTTCTAAATCAGAAGCATTATCCCAAACTATTCTGCAAATCTCCGCAGGGAATGTGCCTTTACCATCTTCCCTAATAATCGAGGCATCTACGGATCGCATCCATAATTGTGCTTGTACACATCCAAGGGCTAAGGACATGTTTTCATTAGCCGCTCCCATTGCATTCACTATTAGTCCGTGGTCTTGTTCTTCTATACTTTCCCACTCCGGTAATATTTTGGAAAATTTCCACTGTCTAGTACCTAAGGCTAGTAGAGAAGATTGTAGAGGTTGTTGTAATTTATCTGTGTCGCTACCAGTTGCAGCCAATTTATTCATTAACCCTTCTGAGTCCATAGTGTTCAAGATTCCCAATCCTGTCCCTAGTATCCCAGTAAGATCTCTTTTCTGTCTGAGCATATCAGGAGCATGTTTCTGTAACCAAGTGGTCCTATCCATAAAGGAAGTGGTAAGGATTGGGGTACATTCTTATTGTATAGCAGAAGCATTTACTTGTATTTCCATTTCTACTCACTTCAGGGACCACTCTGGATTCAGTAATCATCTTTGGGTCCCTACTCTCTTAATAGCACAAGGTACAATTTTGGTAATTATTGGCTGAATTGTTCTCCTTGAGGTAGTTTGGGTTCGAGTGACTGTGGTTTCTTCCGGTCTCTGGGTCAGTGGATTTTCTGCAGTCTCATCTATTTGGGGTTCAACACAATCCTGAGTAATATTGTAATCTAATCTACACCCCTTAACTGCACACCTTCAATTTTAAGTCTAAACTCAGGACAGGTAGACAAACAGGTCTCACAACATCCAGAATCAATTCAAAGTCATTCATAGGATTCTGGTGATACTTATGAAATCCAACCTGAACAAATGCTTATTCACAACCCCAAACCTTTCTCCCTTCCCCAACAGTTGCATTGGTAACCTTCATCATTTGGGATAACATCCTACGGGAGTAAGCGTCATAAGCTTTTCCATGGCAAAAAAATCTCCCAGTTGTACTATATATATGTGGTGTTGCATTAACTTTGGTCACAGTTATGGCCATAATCATGAGAAATACAGTTCTCCAGGCTAACATTTCTATCCAAAATCTATTAATCTTTCTCAAGTAAATTTCAAATTCAGTTCATTATCACCCAGTGTTGCTTTCCAAGGAGCTTCTGGAGCCTTCTTTACTTGCATATGATGAATCCAAGCCTTCTGTTCCTTAATCTTGATTGCAGTATTAGTGGTGAGAAGCACCTGTAACACTCCTTCCCACTGAGGCTCCAGAGTCTTTTCTGTAAAAGACTTAACATACACATAATCTCCAGGTTGTGTGTCATGTACTGGGCCATCTAGTTCTCTGCTCTGAGCTCCAGCCACATGCTTCTCAATTTCTCTGAGTTGTTTGTTCAGGGCCACCATATATCTGTGTAGGGTTTCTTCCCCTACTTGGGCCAGTGTTCCCTGTTGTACCCCATATGGCCTTCCATAGAGAATCTCAAAAGGACTCAGTTTCTCTTTTGCCCTCAGTTTAGTCCGAATCCATGACAATGCTAATGGAAGAGCCTGGGGCCAAGGTAATTGAGCTTCTTGTCCTAATCTTGCAATTTGCTGTTTCAAATCAAATGATTCACTTTTTCTACCTGGCCACTTGACTGAGGGTGATAGGGGGTGTGAAGTTCCCAATCTATACCAAACAGGTGGCTAATTCGCTTTGAAATGAAATGAAATGTGGCCCTCTGTCTGAGGATAGTGTGGCTGGAACTCCAAAGCGTGGTATCATTTCTTGTAACAGTACTTTGGTGACCTCTCCTGCTTTGGCAGTTCTGGTAGGAAAGGCTTCTGGCCACCCTGAGAAGGTGTCTATTAACACCAATAAGTATTGGTACACCCCTTTCCTTGGAAGTGAGCTTCCCCATCCCTGTCCTTTGGGATTTTCAAATTCAGACCACATCAAGCCTTGAACCACTTGGTGTGGGGCTGTTTCTTACAGATTGGGCTGCTGAATTGCTGAGGTCTCTTTCAACTCAGCTCTCTGATGATCCTGGGACAATGCTGATCCCTGTTTTAGATAAAAGCACATATTTTTGGGACAGGAGACCTCCAGGGCTGTACAAGACCTGCAGCTTGTGGGGTGATTAGCTCCATCATTTGAGTACCTTTAAGAAATGTCAAAGTTTTCCTACTGCAAGAGAGCAGGAATTACCTGCAATTGTACAGTGCCAGAAGAAGAAATATTGATCTTTCCCTCTGTTTGTGTCACCAATATTCAGGTTTTTCATGTCCTTCTTCATTCATGAGTTTCCACCTCTCCTATTTAAATGGCCATGTCTATGGACATCTCTTAACTAGACCAGCTGGATCTATGGCCTTCCCATTGCTCCCAGATTTCCTCCTCTACCTCCACTCTGGGCATTCCAATGCCTCTCAATTGAGTATCTTCCCACTTTGAGCTTCAGGGAGTTGCCCAGTCTTTCAGAACTTTAAATAACTCATTAGTCAACATCTTAATTGCACTTATGTCTTTTACAATTACCTTTGTCTATATCTAAAAATATTGCTGTATGGATATCCCTTGTGGATAAGTGGGCACATCAGATGCTGCTGGGTCATCTCATATGGCTGAGAGAAGAGTTTTGATGCTTTTAAAATTATATGATATTTAAAATTTTTTATGTTGGCCATGAAGAGAAACTTTTCTGTGCCTCTGAGTCTCACCAGTTCCTGACCCCCAAAGAACCAAAACTAAAACATTGCTGAGGTCCCTTCCAGACTCAGCTCCCTGATGATACCAGGATGGTGCTACTCCCAGTTTTGGAATGGGCTGGAGCAAATGTTTATAGGACAGGAGCCCTGGGGCTGTAGAGGAAATGACACTTGCAAAGGGCATGAGCATAATTCATTAGCTGGGTTACTTGAGTACTTTAAGAAATGTCAAAGGTTTCCCACCAGGAGAGAACAGAAACTTCCTGGAAGTGTACTGAGGCAGGAGAAGAAACATTGCCCTTCACCTCTACCATGTGTTACCATTATACTGTTCCCCTCTGTGTTACCATTATACTGTCTATTGTTTCATGTCCCTCTTCATTTGGGTGTTTCCACCTCTCCTGTTTAAATGGCCATGTCTAAGGACATCTCTTCACTAGACCAGCTGGCTCTATGGCCTTCCCATTCTTCCCAGATTTCCTCTTCCAGTTCTTCTCTAATCATTCCACATCAGTCAACATTTTAATTGTGTTCATATCTATCACAGTATCACACTTTCTAATGTCTTTGTTTAAAACTATTCCTGTAATGAAATCCCTTGTGCATGGTTATGCTCACGTTTCTGGCAGTAGCTCTGTTTCTGGCCACCTGCAACCCAAATTGCTTTTTCTCCTAAGTTCTTAAGAATAGAAAATTAGGTATATTATAAAAGAAATTATTTACTGAATGGCCTTAATCTTAACAGACAAGAGACCTTAAATGGACTTCTTACTGCACAGGATAAATAAAAGAAGTACAGATACATAAAAACACAGTGCACAATGAAGATTCCTATATTACAGCTAGTGAAGAAATAGCAGAGATCAGGAGTCAATGTCACTTGCCACCAAAATGATGAGGGAGTACACATGGAGCCCTTTCACTCAACTTCCAGAAAAGTAACCACAAGAATGCATCCAGACTTGGGGGATAAGCCCTACCTGTTTGCAGAGACTATGCAGAAGACTTCTGCTTTGTGAGAGTTTTGTGCAACATTTATAGTTTGTAAAATGAATGTGTGTCACTCAGGAATTCAAGGCTTATCTCCCTTCAGTCTGCTCTCGAGTCAAGATGTTCATGATCAGCTGGGAATTCCACCTGCCTGGAACCAGAGAGAACTCAGGACAGGACAGATGTCCAGCCTGGGTTATCTCAGCAATTGCTGAGAGGGGGAAGATGCCCTGAGTTATGGCCCAGCTGATGGACAGAACAGATGAGCTCTGCTGGGCCACAGGGGAAGTCCTGCTGCAGAAACCTCATGGAACCATGGGTGTGTTGTGGCATTGTGATGCCTCATGGAACCAAGGAGACCATGGTGACACTAATGAACCTCATGGAACCAAGGGTCCATTGTGACAGATCAAGGCCTCATGGAACCTAAAAGAGCATTGTGACACCGTGGGGCCTCTTGGACCCAAATTTCCATTGTGACAGTTCAGAACCTCATGGAACAAAGGGGCCTTTGTGACACTGCAGGGCCTCAGGGAACCAAGGAGTGCAAAAGCACTGGAACATTGCTTGCAGGGTTCTGTCTTGGGGATGAGGAATTTCCTTGGTGGCACCTTATGCCTGTTTGCGGTGGCGAACCTCAAAAATTTTGGATTGCTTAAAAAAAATTGAAACCCCCTCTTTGTCTAAATGTTGTCAGTTCTCAGAAAGTCAGTGTGGAAAGGAAAAAGTAAAGAACCTTTGAAAGCTGAAGCACCTAGAGGCATTGAGCCCCACTGAGTGTTGTTACAGAGAAAGGATCTCAGGAGGCTAATTAAAGCAGATAACTGGAGGCCATGATTGCACAAAGCTCTCAGAGACTTCAAGGCAAAAGCAAAACCCAAAGTCCTTTGAAAAACCTGCAGTCCCTGGGAGCATGAAGGAGTCCCCAGGGCCATTCCTGAGCAAGGCTCCCCAGGGACTGGTCCCAGCAGATCCCTGAGGCCACTGGGATGTGGGGGGATGCTGAGGGCAGGACAAGGGGTGACAGTGCCCAGCCTTGCTGGGGCTGTGCCAGGAGGCCCCAGTGGCTCAGGACAAGGTGTCTCCTCCCAGCCCTTGGTGGCACAGACCCTGCTGTGCCCCAGGGCACCAAGACTTGGCTTCTCTTTGTCCCCACATGTCGTCTCTGCCTCCACTTTCCAGCTCTACCTGGAACCTGGGGACACTTTCTCAGTTGTGTCCCTCAGAGGGACCCACTAAAACTTTAAGAAATATTGGGAGTTTGATTCTGCATGAATTCTTGAGAGGTTTCCTAAGAAACCATGGCTCTGCCTTGATTTCCCTCTGGTCTGGTGCAGTTCATCGCGAGGTTTTCCTATTCCAATTGTGGAGAAATATTTTAAAGAGCTTTTGAGAAATACGCATTCTAATTTTAAAGGGTGTATTTTATTGTTGTTCTCTTTAGAGTAGAGGTGATTGCAGCATCTAGTGATTGATACTAACCCTGGTTCTCTCCTCAGGAGGTCTGGCCTGCTCAGAGAAGCTGTGCCTTGAGGTCTGACCCAGTGTGGACAACCTTGCTCCACATTCCCCAACCCCATCCTGTCTGTCCTCCCTCACCTGGGACCTGTTTTGCTTGGAAGACCAGCTTCACTTAGGCAGAGGGATGTGTCTCTTTTCTTATTTTTGGTGCAATCTAAAACTCTTAGTTTTCGCCATGGAAAACAGACACACTCCTCAGGTGTGTGCCAGCCCAAGGTGCCACCAAGGAGGTTCAGGCCGAGGATCGGTGCTTCGGGCTTGGTGCCTGGAGTTGGCGCCATCTTTCCTTTCTGCCTCAAACTCCCATCATGCCCCTCGGCCCCAGAAAGCACCAATGGAGCCGGGACTACTATTCCCATCATGCCCCACGCTCCACAGAACTCTGGAATCCCCCCATACGTCCCATAAGTATCCCCAGACTCACAAGGATCCTTAAGTGCTCCTTCAGCTCCCATTTGGAAATCCCTAAAAGCCTCCACAGATCCCCTGAATGCTCCCAACACCATAAATGCCCCTTACAGCAACTTCCGGGAATTGATCTTCTCTCATTCTCCGCGAGCTCAGAGCAGCTCAGAACCCAATGACTCGCCTAAAATTCCTGCCACGCCCCGCACCCTAAAGGGCCTGGTTCGAGCTCCCCAAGCTCCTCCAAAGTGCTCCCGAACCACATATTTTCCACTTGGAGGACTTGAAGTTGCGGCTCAGATGCAAAGGTGTCCTCCAAGTGCCCTCCTGGACCCCCAAACGAAATATCTGAGCCACTTCCGGGACTACAGCTCCCAGCAGGCTTCACAGTTCCGTAGAGTGCTGGTCGAGCTGAGACTTCATCTCCCATCATGCCTCGCGCCCCACCAGCAGACATGGCAGCTGCGCCTCGGGCTCCCATGATGCTCCACGGCTCCATCAAACTGTATTATACCCGTGCCTACAACTCCCATGATCCCCCGCGCCCCAGAGAGCCCCGTTAGAGCCCCAAGTGCCCACCCAGACCCCCAAGGGCCCAAGATTCCCCTCCTTGACCTCAAGGGCATCCCTGGACCCTCATGTGCCACTCTGAAGCCCAGACCTTCCCCCAGGATCCCTAAGTTCTCTCTTAGATCCCACTCGATGCCCTCAAGTACCCTCCGGTCTCTCAGACTCCTTCTAAGTTCTTTCCCCAGACCCAAAACTGCCCAAAATGTGCCTCAGAAATGTCTCCCTGAACCCCGAAGTGCCCACCTTGACCCTGTCTGAGAAAAATAAGATAATAAAGATTACAAAATAACTGCAGATATTACGAATTATCTTAGAAGGAGAAATTAGTAACAAATAGAGCTTATTTAATTAATTAAGGGAATTGTGTAATTTAGAATCAATGACCAATAATTTTTTTTATTGCTGATAATGCATAGAATTTTAATATAAAAAATAAAAAATTAGGTTTTAAAACTATAGAATACTAATATTATAAATAAGAAGAATATAACTGTAATTTTAATATTTAACAACATTTTAATTGAAAGATAAATTTATAAGATATTTTGATATTATGAGTTGTCAGTCCCAGGTGAGAGATATCATGACATGGTGAGGCTGGGGGTGAGGAACAGGTTGTCCAAACAGGGTCACCATGCAAGACGCTCTTTCTTCCATGTGCACAGACCTCCTAAGAAAACATTCAGCATCAAGATCACTTGAGAAATTCTGCTATCAGTTTCTCTCTGCACTGAAAAGTAGAAAAATATTCCCCCAAGGTAAATAAAGTCAAGAGATGCACTTTGAAATCTTCCACTTAAACAGAGCTCCAAAGTGACTCCAAGCAGCTGCACAAGCCCTGGAGACTTGATTACAATTGAAAGAAGACAACTCCTGGTGGCTTGCTTTATTTTTATGACCCTTAGGGTGGATTTGGGGCTGAGTCCAGGAGCCACATGCACAGAGAGGAGGTTGAAGAAGCTGCTCAAGGAGTCAGAAGCAAAATTCCAAATCCCTTGGAGCATCAGTGGCCCCACTGAGGGCAGGGACTGCCAAAGGCTCCCAGGCACTGGTGAGAGCAGATCCTTGAGGGCAGGACTGCAGGAGCCAAAGGCTGTGAGCAGGAACTGCAATGCTGAGCAAGGCCTGGGCTGGTTGGAGGCAGCAGAAAGGCCAAGGGCTGAGCCCAGGCCTGGCCCAGCAGGGCCTGTCCCTCACGGGTGGCTCGGGGCTGTTCCTGGGGCACTGGGATGGGAGGGGCAGCAAGGACAAATGGCATCACCCTGCAAGCCCTGCCAGCCTGCTCAGGGAGGGCCGAGGCAGCAGCAAAGTGCAGCCCCTGCAGGGAAAGTTCCTCCTGTGGGGCTGCAGAGGCGCTGCCCAGCCCAGGGCACAAAGGCCTGGGTGCCTCTGGCCCTGCCAGCCCTGCCCAGCCCTTGGCCATCTCTCCTGCAGCCTGTGCCCCTGTGCGTGCTGCTCCTCTGCCCTGGCCGGCTGCACACGCCCATCTCGCTGTGCCCCCAGCATTTCTCAGCCCAGCATTGCTGTGCCCTCCCTGGGCTCCCTGCACCCAGCGCTGCCGGCTCCTGGCACACAGAGCCATGGCATGGCCCAGCCTCAGCTGGGACACCTCGGCCACCAACATTCTGCCCTGGCAGGGACTTTGCTGTTTCCTCACCTGCAGGCTGAACCTTCCAGGCTGCACTCTGGGGAGGTTTCCTTCTCTTTCCACTTCCAAGGAAAGCTCTGTGTCCTTCTGTTCACAAACAGAGAAGGGCTGGTGGATGATGTGGTGATCAGAGTCTATTTGGATATAGTTATCATGAAATAATTAAGATTTTAAACATCCTGTGAAAGAAGGTGGGCCATCAACAAACTTTCTAACACTTGAGTTACAGAGAGTAGACTTCAACCAATTCAGGATGCAGATTTGGGGTGTACAAATCAGGTACTGATTGTTTTTGAGGGAAGCAGTGCTTAAAACAAAGGATTCCAAAAAGGATGGATATTCTTAAAGAAATTAATCTAAAAGAAGCAGAAGCAGCCTGTACCAGTGTCCCAGAAGATGAGTCAGTGAGGAAAACAACTGGCCTGGCTGGACATGGAGCTTTTTTCAGGAACTCAGGAAAAAAGGAAGGTGCATCAACTTTAGACAAAGGGGCAAGAAAGTCAAGAAGTGTTTAAGGATGCTGTCAGGTCATGAAGAAAGAAAATGAGGTGAAAGCTCAATTAGGACTTAAGCTGGCAGTTCTGTGTAGGATAACAAAAATTGTTTTATCCATACATTAATGGCAAAAGGAGGGAAAAGGAGAACCTTGATTCCTTACTGGGGGAGGGAAGGAGGGGTGGAATATGTTTACCAAAGATAAGGAAAAGGCTGAGGTACATAACTCCTTCTTGGCCTAAGTTTTCAAAATAATACAAGTTGTCCTCAGGACAAGTGTTCTCCTGAGCTGGTAGATGGGGCAGGGAGCAGAACAGACCCTATAATCCAGGGAGAAATAACGGGGGACCTGCTGAGCCACTCAGATGCTCACAGGTGTCTCTACAACCAGATGGGAACCATATTAGGGGGATGATGGAACTGTTGGATGAGGTTCCCAAGCTGCTCTCCATAATTTACAATCAGTCCTGGCTCACCAGGGAGGTCCCAGAGGACTGCAGGTGCCAATGTGAGCCCATCCCAAAGAAGGGCTGCAAGGAGGATCTGGGGAACTCCAGGCCTGTCAGCCTGACCTCGGTGCCCAGCAAGGTGATGGAACAGATCACCTTGAGTGCCATCACAGGGCACCTACAGGATGGCTGAGGGATCAGAGACAGCCAGCATGGATTTCAGTATCTGCATTTATGATCTGGATGAGGGCATTGAGTGCACCATCAGCATATTTACAGATGACACCAAGCTGGGTGTGAGTGTTCTAGAGGTTAGGAAGCTCTGCAGAGGGACCTGGACAGGCTGCATCCAGGGATTAAGTCCATCAATTTGAGGTTTAACAAATGCTGGGTCCTGCACTTTGGCCACAACAACCCCTGCAGTGCTACAGGCTGGGAACAGAGTGGCTGTACAGTGGCCAGGAAGAAAGGGAGCTGGGGGTACTGATGGACAGCAGGCTGGACATGAACCAGCAGTGTGCCCAGGTGGCCAAGAAGGCAAATGACTCCTGGCTTGGATCAGGAATGGTGTGGCCAGCAGGACAAGGCAGTGATTCTTCCACTGTGCTGGGCACTGGTTGAGCAGCACCTCAAGTGCTGTGTCCAGTTCTGTGTCCCCCAATTTAGGAAGGACATGGAGGGGCTGGAGCATGTGCAGAGAAGGGCAACAAGGCTGGTGAGGGGTCTGGAACACAAGTCCTGTGAGGAGTAGCTGGGATCTGGGGTTGTTTATCCTGGAGAGAAGTAGACTCAGAGGTTACCTTATCACTCTCTACAGCTTCCTGAACCGTGGTTTTAGCCAGGTGGAGGTTGGTCTCTTTCACCAGGCAGCAACAGAATGAGGGGACGCAGTCTTAAGCTCCACCAAGGAAAATATACGTTGGATATTAGGAAAAATGTTTTTTACAGGAAATGTGGCAAAATTATGGAATGGTCTCTCGAGGGCTTGGTGGAGACACCATCCCTGTATGTTTAAGAAAAGACTAGGTATGGCAATTGGTGCCATATGGAGGTGTCAGGCAGGAGTAGGACTTGATCTTGAAGTTCTCTTCCAGCCTAGTGATTCTGTGATTCTGTGAATTCATAGAGTCTTTCAGCTGAAGTCTCTGTCCCTGTCCTTTTCCTAGGTCTCTGTTGCAGATGGAAGCTGCTGGTGCCATTCTCACCTTTAACCCCTAATTTGAATGCAGACAGATGTTCTTGGGTATGTTAATCAGGCACTGATCAATGTTTATGTGGAATTTTTGTATCCTCATGGCACTAAGGAGACTCTTGTGGCTCTGTGGAAACTCATGGAACCAAAAAGCCACTGAGACATTGGGGCAGGATGGTACCAAGGAGATCACTGAGATACTGCAGATCTAAGGACATTGTGGTGGCTCCATGGAAACTCATAGGATCATGGGCACTGTGACACAGCAGGGCCTCATGGAGCCAAGGAGTGAATTGTGACTGTACCAAACCTCATGGAACCAAAGAGCCATTGTGGAACTTCAGAGCCTTGTGGACCAAGGGGACCACAGTGACACTGTGGGGTCCATGGAACCAAGGGGTCATGGTGACACTGGATCCTCATTGACCAATGGTGCATTGTGACACTGCAGGGCAGTATGGAATCATGGAGACAACTGTGACATTACACAGTGTCATGGCAGCAAGGGGCCATTTTAACACTGTAGGGCCTCGTGGGCCCAAGGAACAGATGTGGTGCCATGGAAATTGTGGCAACTGTGTCACCATGGGACTAATTCAACAGTGGATGCTTTGAGACAACTACAAACTGTAATAAACTCACTAAAAGAAGTAGTCTTTCAAAACCACATGGTGTTAGATACGGTAAGAGCCAAATGGGAGGAGTTTGCATTCTAATTTATAGCAGTTGTTGCACTTCTATAGATAAGCCAGGGCAAAAGCAAACCACTGGCTATTTGAGCAGACAATCCTATAGAGCATGCCCAGGAAGCAGGGGTGGAAAGTTCAAGCCCAAGGAAGACTTAGGAGTCTTCACCCAAAACGACCAGCAGGAGGCTGACGACCACCTGCTGCAGAAACCATGCATGTGTTACAAGGGCTCACATTGTCATGTCATTAGAAAATATGTTGCAGTATGAAAGGTAGGAAAAAACAATTTGCCCATTAAGTAGAAAACATATACAACCTAGAACTGTGCAAAGAATGGACAAGTGATTTTGTGGAGCAATGCTCCTCCCTCCGGGTATCAAATAAACAAATTCCTGCCCCATAGGCCTTCTACTATGGAGTAGTCCTGGCTTCTTGCCTCCTTTTCGGGCATCAGAATGCACTGGATTTCAGCATCATCCTGCCCAGGAAAGAACTGGGTCCATGTCTGCATCCCTATTTCAGACTGTACAAGAACACTGTGGACTTCTTCCCATTCTACCTGGAACTGGGCAACAGTGCCCAAGTTCAGCTATTACAGCCCTGCATGGAGAGACTTTAATTCATCTAGGAAGTGTTTCCAAAGGCCTTGTGTGCGATCCTTGCTTGGTACCTTTAGTCATAATTTGTGTCCCGAGAATGTTGGAATGAATTTCTCTTTTGCAATGTGTTTGCTGATCTTTGGTTTTGGAAATGGAGAAGAGATTTTTGGAAGCTTTATTTATTGCAGTGCTTGAAGTTCCCTGTTTGTGGCTTTCCACTGCCATGCTCAGCAGGCACACAGTTCTCTTTGGATATGAGCTAGCAGCACCAGACACACAGCAACTGGAGCACTGAACATCAGAGATTGGGCTGATGTTTTTGTTAGAACACAAGAAAACATGACAGTGTCTCTGTACAATCTAGTTGTACTGGGAAACTCAGCTGCTGATTGTGTTCTGGTGCTCCTGCCAATCCCTCCCAAAATTATTTCAGAAATTATTTCAGGACTAACAGCTTCTGCCTTCTGACAGACACCAAGTGTTGCCAGCAGTTGCTCCAGCGCTCCTGCCAACAGCCCCTGTAGCAAGGAGCACAGTCCCCAGTGTGTGTGGGCTTTGGCTCCCTGTGGCACAGAAGGCCCCCGGGATACAGGTCTCTGGGGCAGGAGCCGGGCACCAGCGCTGCCAGGGCTCGGGGGGTGGCAGATCTGCTTGGGCAGGGACTCAGCCACACCTGCTGCTTTCAGTGTTCACAGGTCCCAGGGGTCAGAGCAGCATTCCTGCCCTTGCCCACACGTTCCTGGTCTGTGTCACAGCCACGGGTTTAGGATGGCCACCAGCCAAGATGTGTCCCAAGGAGGCCAAGCCAGCTTGTGTGCAAGGCCCTGTGCCCTTCCTGCTGCGGCTGCGTCGGCAGCCCTGGGGCTCCTTCTGCTGCCCTGAGCCCGCAGAGCAGAGCAGCGTTTGCCCATGGTTTGAGCCATTCCCAACATTGCTGTCGGGCTGCTTAGGCACTTGGGGTGAGGGATTCCTTGCAACCTGGGCCACTTTGGGTGGGCCGGGGGCAGCTCCAGGGCCAGTGGCAGTACATGCAAGGGCCGTTAGTGACACCGTGCAGCACGGTCACCATGGCATGGAACACGACAGGGTGTCAACGGACCCTTGGTGACATGTGGTGATATAGGAGCTGTTGGAGACACGGCCACACCACAGTGCTCAGAGCACGCGACAGGACAGGACGGGACAGAGCGGTGCCGTGAGGAGCCCCCACACAGCGCACTCGTTCCTGCCTGACCCGGAGCTTCCCTGAGTGTTACTCCTGCAGCTGACTTTGCAGCCAGACTGCGGGAGTGTTTGCCTCATAACTTTCCTGAGGAATCTCTCTAGCAGGTGCTCGTGAGGCCAGACTCCAGCATGGCAGCATTTCTCAAGATCTTCAGACTGTTCTGCAGAATAAAAAGGAGAGGAGCTAGAGTTCACCCAGCTCAACAGCCTGAAGAGCCAGAGCAGTCTCAGCCAAAGCAGGATGGTGAGTGGCAGAGCTGGGCCACAGGGCTGATGGCTCCTGCCAGCATGGTGATATCCCATCCCATCCCATCCCATCCCGTCCCGTCCCGTCCCATCCCATCCCATCCCATCCCATCCCATCCCATCCCATCCCATCCCATCCCATCCCATCCCATCCCATCCCATCCCATCCCCTGAGGACATGCCCAGGGACAGGAGGGAAGAGGGGCCAGGCAGACGCCCTGCAGAACCCGCGCTCCATCCCCTGGGGCATCCTGGGGCTGCCCCTGCCTGGGGAGTGCAGGGCTGGGCTCTGTTCTCAGGCCTCTCACACAGCCCCTCAGCTTTGGCTGCGCTCGCTCTTTGCCAGGTGCAGCCATGGAACAGACACAGGAGCAGGAATCCACCGGTGGCCTCTTTCCCAGAACAGCACAGGTACCTGCAGCCATCCCCACCTGGGCTGGGCCTGCTCTCACTGCTCAGCCCTGCACAGTGTTTGGAGCACTCCATGGAACATCCCTTTCTTCCTGCCCTTTGTTCTCCTGCTACACTTGCAAATTCATCAAATGCATTTGGTAGGAAGAGACCAGCACCACGGGCACTGGCTCCATGGAGAACTGTGACAGCTCCACCACCAACTCCAGTGCTGCCCTGCTGAATATGCTTGTAGAAGAGGGTTTGCCAAGTCCAAAGCAAGTAAGCAGCCTGTGGCAAGGGTTTGATCCTTCCAGGAATTGTTAGGCCTCCCAAGCCACTGGGGCCTGCTGGTCCCTGTCAGCCTTTGAGGCCATCACAGTGTGAAGGGAAGGGAAACACTTCTCTGGGGAAGCTGGGGACGTTACTACCTCTGGCAGCTTTCCAAGTCTCCCCGTGCCTTCTTCAGGTGCCTGCCATGGTGAAATACATCCACCAGTGGCTCATGGCCAATGAGTCTGATGAGCACAGGCTGGACAGGAAACTGCTGGATCTCACCGAGGCACAGCCCACTGATGTGGTGATGACTCTCCTGAGTGTGGCCCCATCGTGTGACAGGTATGGGAGAGCTCAGGGTTCACCAGCCCATCACCCTGTACAGCCTGTTCCAGGTATCTGACCAACAGGGAGTTGCTGGGCCCACTGGCTGCTCCCTTTCCCTGCCCCGGCATGTCAGCCCCCGAGCCTGCTGCCATGCTCCCTCTCTGCCCCTCAGGAGCCTGTCCCCACAGGACTGGACTGTCTGGGTGCTGCCAGCAAGGGACAATGGGCAGAGGCAGAGCTGGCATCCAGCTCAGGCCCCTGCTGCTGCCCAGTCCCTGGTGCTCTGTCTGAGATAGCCCTGAGACAGAGCTCTGATCCTGCAGAGCTGCTGAGACCATGTGGAAGACCATCTTGTGCTCGAGCAGGACTGCGGAGTCGGTGCAGCTGAGACTCCTGGATGTGCTGGGGAGCTGGCCAGAGCACAGCACGTGCACCTCCGATGGGGACACAACGAGAGTCTTTGCCCTGGCTGTGAGTTTCTGGAATTGGCCTTTGCTCACCCAAAGGCTGCCTCTCCAGCAGCTCTCCATCTTCCTTCCCCCACTGCATCTGCCAGCCTCAGGTGCTGGGCTGAATCCTGCCCTAGGGGCAGCTTCAGGGGCACCAGGCCCGGCGCTCCCCCTGAATCTCCCCTGGCCTCTCCCTGCCACGCTCGGGCCCTGCCGCACGGACACCTCGGCACTGAGCGCTACCTCGGGCTGTTTGTCCTTTGCAGGCAACTGTGGTGATGTGGAAGATCCTCCAGGTGCCCTGCATCCCACAGATAGTGATGAAGATTTTGCCCCGCGTATTTGTCCACCTGCTCTTCCAAGTGCTCTTCAGCACTCTGGACACACCCATGGAGGTCGATAAATTGTGGAAGGAATGCCAGCAGCAACATGGCTTTGCTGCCAGCCCCAACAGGTTCTCCGTCCCAGTCCCTCTGTCCCTGCCATGTCCCCAGGGAGGGAGCCAGTGCTCCCAAGGTGACCTGAGCTTTGCTCTGCACACAGGTTTGCAGTGCAGACCCTGAAGTCCCTGCTCTGCCAAATGCAGGGTGAGCGTGTGGTGATGGCAGTGGGGCGCAAGTGTGGCTGGGACACGCTGCTGTGTGTTGACACCCACCACTATGCCGTGGCTCTGCTGGCCAGGTGAGACTCCCTGCTCCCCACTGCCCCTGGCATTTTTGCTCTGTTCCTTGGGTGCCCCACACAGTGCGTGTGGTCATGGGCCAGAAGGTCTTGTCACTGAGGGACTGCCAAGCAGACTGGAAAAGGATGGGAGAGGAGAGTGCCCACAGGGAGCTACCTCCCAAAATGGCCCAGGCCCCCTTGCAGGATGGTGGGGAATGACCAGACCTCTGGGAATCAGTCCTGGGAGAGGTTTGTGGCCCTGGCTCACAGTCTTGGTTACTTTTACTCCTGCCAGGGAGATGTCCTGTGTCTCCCCACCTCTGTGTTCCCGGATCTTTCGCTACCTTCTCCAGCTTCTCAGCACACAGGAGCCACGCTGGGATCTGCCTGCCCTGGCCTTCATTGTGGAGGTGAGCCTGATGGCCAGCGCTGCCTCGCTCAGCTGCCTCCCGGCTCTCTGGCCTCTCGTAGCCACAGCTGCCTGAGACGGTGCCCGTGCTTTGGGCTGCTGGCTGGGCCCAGCCCTGTGGGGTTCTGGCCTCCTGCTGGCCAGGTCCCCTGTCACTGCCCTGTGCCTTTCAGGTCCTCAAGTACCAGGACTTGAGTGGAAGCAGTGGTAAACGCGTCCTGCAAATCTTGTCACGGCACCTGCAGAGCGAGTGCAGGGAGAAGCGTTACCTGGCACTCAGGGCCCTTCTCAAGCTCACTGATGATCCCTTGCTGGTGAGAAGGGGCAGTGCCTCAAGCTGCGCTGGTGAAAGCAGCCCCTTGTGTTGGCTGGGCTTCGTGTGCTGGGGCAGCTGCTCCCAGCTCTCCTGCCTCCCGCTTCAGCTGCCCGAGTGCTTCGGGACTGGCCTTTGGCCTCCGAGGCCTGACGCAGCAGGGTGGGGCTTCACAGACTTGTGTTCCACACAGGCAAGAAGGATGTGCAGCCTGGCTGAAAGTCTTGTGCAGCTGCTGGAGGAAGCAGATGGAGAAATAGTTAGGATGGCAGCGATGGTACTCAGCTTTGCAGTGTTTGAAAACAACAGTCTGATAGCCAGCCCCATCGCCCTGCAGCTGGCTGAGGCGCTGCTGACACTCTTCGACCATGTAAGGCTCTGTGCCCCCAGCCAGGCACGGCCTCTGGGAGCAGCCCAAACACTTTGTGCCCTGTGGATTTGCAGGCCAATGCACAGCTGAGCCCTGCAGCCAATTCAGCTGCTGATGCTGAGGTCTTTTTTCTTCCTTTCATGCAGGATACTAGCCAGGTGCAGCAGGTGTCCATACTGCTTTTCCAAGCACTGGTCACCATTCAGCTGGAAAAGGAAGAAAAAGCCCTGAAGAGACAAGTGCTGCAGAGCCTGATCCCACTCTTCATCCACTGCCATGATAAGAATCGCTGTGTGGCACAGGTGAGGACTCATGGGCTGCCCGTGTCCCCCTGGGAGGGGGCTCGGCGGCCTCCTGCCCTGGCACCACCAGGGCTGCAGCCTCCTCCAGGCCTGGGACCAGGGAAGTGACTCCTGTGCCCTGAACTGCGGTGCCATCTCCGCATCTCTGCTGCTCTCCAGGCATCTTGGGAAACGCTGCATTGTGCGGCCAAGTTCCTGCAGAGAAACCATCTTAAAAAGCTTGTGAGGAAGAAGAAGCTGTGGAAGTTCGCCGAGTGCCTGGTAAGGAGGGCCTGGAAGCACCAGGCTCAGGCTGGAGAAGCCCCCTGAGCGCGGCACTCACTGTGTGCGCTTGGCAGCTGTGGCCCTGCCCAGCGCTGCACGCAGGGGCCGCACGGGCTCTTCTCCAGGCTCCTGCGGCCCCGAGCCGGGTGCCGATGGAGCCCCGGCCCAGCGGGGCTGCGGGGAGGGGCGGCACCGCGGCTCCCCGGGCAGCAGCCGGCCCTGTGCCCCTGCAGAGCCCGGCCCAGCGGCTGCTGGCCGCGCCTCAGGGCTGTGTGGGCAGGGGAGGCCGGGGCCGGGCGCGGGCAGTGCCGGGCAAAGGGGCAGAGCCCGCCCCGAGCCTTCCCTCCCGCCGCTCTCCGCAGCTGGCAGAGGACAGGAGCCGAGTGGTCGAGCACGTGCGCCAGGCCCTGCCGTACCTGCAGAGCCCACAGGAGCCCCTGCGAGAGGCGGCCATCAGGTTCCTGGGTGAGCCCGGTTCCCTCCCCTCTCCGCCGCAGCTCGGCCCCAGCCCCGGCTGCTGCCCCGGCAGCTTCTGCCATCCGGGCCCGATGCCGTGGAGCCCCGGCTGCCCTCGGGGCTTCTGCCGCCCTCTCTCAGCCGTGCCTTGGGCGGCAGCAAGCGGTAAGGGCCCGGGCTGAGCCCTGCCAGGCCACGAGGGCGAGTGGCCACAGGGCTGGCAGCACCGCTGGCAGGGAGCTGTGCCGCTGGGCAGAGCCGTGACCAGGTCTGTGTTCTCAGGGATGGCCGGGCGGTGCCTGAGGGAGCAGGAGGATGAGCTCCAGCTCATCTGTGAGGGTGAGTGAGGGCAGCGGGCTGGCAGTGGGGGCTGGCAGGAGGAGCTGCAGGCCCTGCCCCGGCTGCGGAGGGCTCTGCTCCCTGTGCGGACAGGGGGCGGCGTGGGCAGAGCACACAGAGATTTCAGGGGCAGGTGGGGGATTCGTGGCCAGCAGCTTTGGGCTGATCCCAGTGGTCCCTTCTTCCTCCTGGCCATGGCTAGAGCGGGCTGGAATGCCCCTGGCACAGGAGTCTCCTCGGGTTCCTGCAGATTCAGGATCTGACAGTAGCTCTGTTCCTCTCTTTCCCAGCCCTCGAAGATATGGCAGATGACACCAGCCCTGCCATTAGAAAACTTGCAGCTGAAACAGCGTCCATCCTTCAGGCGATGCAAGACCGATTCCGCGAGGCGTGCCAGCGACGGTCTCGACTGTGCGGCAGTGCCTGGCTGTGCTATGGGAGCTCTGCTGAGAACTGAGAGCTGATCTGGGAGGCTCTGCCTGCTGGAGCCACCTGAACCAGCCAGGCAGTGGGGATTTTTCCTTTCTTGAAGTTTTTTCTCCTTTTTGTTTTACTTATTGTAGAAATATAGGATGTTATGCAACAGACAGACTCCCAGTAGCTTTCTTTTGCTGCCCAGGGTCTGCAGGGCATTGGGGAATAGGGGGGGAGAAGGCTGCTTGTGCTCAGCAAGCTGCCTAGGTTTGCAGTGTTACACGGAAAATGGCCAGAAGCCCCTTGGCCTTTGCTGGTTGTGCTGAAGCCTTTGTGCTGGCCACAGAGCGGGTGGGCAGGGGCCGGAGCTGCGGGGATCCCTGTGAGACGGTGCCTGGAGATGGCCACGACCCCCGTCCCAGCCAGGAGCCGCCAGCACTGTCCTCCTGCCCGGCTGTTCCTGGATGGATTGCTGAGGGCTCCGTGGTGCCTCTTGCTCGGGCTCCTCTGGAGCTCCTGTGGGGCTGCAGCGCTGCTGCTGGGCAGGTTGGCCGAGTTGGGGGAAGGCCTGAGGGTACGGGGTGCTGGGAGGCCGTGAAGGGATGAGGGGCTGTGGACACCCTGATGGGACAAGGCAGTGGAAGAAACGAGGGGGATGTGTGAGGGAGTGGGTGCCAGGAGGCTGCAAGGGGCCAGGAGGCACCTGAGGGGCTGGGGCGGTGGGAAGCCCTGAGGACTTGGGTGTCAGAGGCCATTAGCAGCCCCTGGGCAGTTGCGTTGTTCCTGACACCTGCCTGCTCTGGTGCTTCCCCAAAGTCTGCCCCAGGCTTGCAGCAGAAGCTTCAGCAGGAGGGTGGGAACACTGCTGAGGTGTCCCTTGCGCTGGCTGCCTGGGGACAAGGAGGGCAAGGCTCCCATGCTGGGGGACAGGACAAGGTTCCCTCCTTGTCGATGCCCAAGGCACGTCACTGTGGTTTGTTCAGATACATTGCCTGCCTTTAGGCAAGCATTTCTGATACCTTCAGGAACCTTACACTGGCCCCTGCTAGTATTACAAAGGATACTTACTTTACTAAATTTCCCAGTACAAATAGTTGAGTATTCTGAGTACCTCAGCCCATAAAAGAACGTAGTTGTGCTCTCAGGATTCCATGCGTATCTGGGCCACCAACACGTGCTCATGGAATTGGGCACGATATGCACTCATAGGATGATTATGTTCCCAGCTACTCCTGCAACTTGATTGGTTAATATTCCTGATGGCCTGGAATATCCCAAGAATGAAATTCAATTCTCAAAAGCACATCCTCCACGAGATCTGTTCCATGTACTAAGCGCACGACCAGTACAAATTATTATTGGAGTTGCACAAGAGCTGGCTGCTGGAAAAAAGATTTCTTGGGTGGGATTCCTGGTGGGCTTGGTTACTATATCTCTACATGATGATGGTGTTCTCACCTATGTGTCACAGAAGAAGGGGAATATTTTTCACTAGGTTGTAGTCTCTGTCCATTTTAATTTGCATAATGCAAAAATCCTGATAGGAATCGCACAAAAATGAATGCACACACTGCTTGTTAGAAACATCACAGGTGCACATGGTCACTGTAGTAATCTCCTTTACAAGAGGTTTATGAGTTTCAAATTTACAAGCCATAGAGATTTTACATTGAGGCTGGATAACAAAGGCAGGCATGGAGTTAGGTTTTCCTCAATCTTCAACTGCTCGTCATTTATCCTTATAATCCTCAGAATGCTTCATCTGCTTTCCTTGAGCTGTCCATAGTATTTTTTCTTTCCAAACTGCTTCATGGGCATGTATTACTCTGAAGACATACTTGGAATCTGTTCATCAATTGCTGCTTTTTCCTCAGAGGGCACAGGTTAAACTGATTATCTCTGAGCTGACTCACAGAGGTAGAGCTTCTATCCCCTCTTCCTCCATGCTAATCGTATATCCTGATTTTGCTTGATCTTACAAAGCCACTCCCATCTGTGCTCCTGGAATTGGGGTTTCTTTAAGGTCTGGGTGGCTGGAATAAAGTGGACTTCATGATTTTGATAGTTATGTTACAAAGGTTCCTCATCTGTCTGGTGAGTAGCCAGGAATGGCTGTTGGATGAACTAGAGAAGAAATTACTTTTGTAATTCCATGTTGCTGCACCAAAACTGCAAGATATATAAGAAATCCTGAGGGTGAAAGCCACTGCCCACCCTTTAACTCAAGGATTGCTGCCACTGAATGTGAGATAAACACAGTTATTTGTGTACCTAGAGTGAATTTCCAGGCTTCTTGGGCCTTTGAAACAAGAGCAGCAACTGCTCGCAGACAGTCGGCATCCCCTACTTACCTCACCCAGTTGTTTTGAAAAGTGTGCTGCTGCTATCTTGTATGGCCAATTGTTTGTGCCAGTGCTCCCAATGCCATTCCTCGCCTCTCAAAAGAGAAAAGCTAAAACAGTTCCCAGACATCTGGAGGCCCAGAGCAGGTGCTCTTTTCAATTCCTCCTTCAGCTTTTGAAAGGCTTTCTTACCTTTGGACGATCATTCCAGGTCTCTGGGATTGTTTTCGGACAGCTGGTACAGTGGCTTAACCAGCAGCCCACAGTTAACACCTCAGTTAATACAGCCTCCAGCCCTTCCCAGAAAGGTTCTCAATTCTTTGGCAATAGTAGGGAGTGGGGTTCAGTGTATGGTTCCTTTGCGTTCTTGTCTTAGTCCCAGCTGCCCTTGGAATATTTTGTATCCTGGATAAGCAACTTCTTGTTTGATTATATGAGCTTGATTTCTGGATACAACCACTTAGTCCCAAGTCATTTCATAGGCTTACTGTGCATTCCAAACAGTCTTTTTTCCTTTCAGTGACTATAAGTAGATCATCTACCTATTGTAATACAATTCCTTTTGTGGACACAAACACAATTCCAATCTTGTGGAAAATTGGGCTCACCCAATTTTCAAGGTCCTTAGCAAACAGTTTTCCAAATGTGGCTGGACTATTCTAGGATCCTTGTGCTTATACAGTCCACATAAGTTGAGTTCTCCTTCCAGTCTCTGCATTTCCCCAGTCAAAGGCAAACAGGTTTTGGCTGCCAGGGTCCAAGGGTGTACACAAGAAAGCATCCTCGAGATCTGACATGGTAAACCATTCATATTCATTTTTAATTTGGCTAGCAAGGCATATGGATTTGCAAGCATTTGGTGGGGATCTCCAGCTCTTTTGTTAAGAGCCTGTAGGGATTGAATCAGACTGTAGTTCAAGCCATCAGGCTTTTCTACAGGTACAATGGGTGCATTATATTCAGATTTACAGATTCCAGTAACAACCCAAATGTTACAAAATTGTCTGATAGGTTTAACACTTTTCATGTTTTCCACCTGAAGTGGATATTGTGTAATTCCTACTGGTCCTGTTCTGTGGGACTCCAGGGTGTTCCCCTGGTTTCCCTGAATGCCTGGAGACCCCCCTGGCAAGGATATCAGAGGCCCTGGCATGGTGCCCAGAGGTCTTGGGGGCTGGACTTAAGTCCCTGGAGAAATTTGCAGGCATTGCAGGAAGAATTACAATCCACAAAAAAAAAAGGTAGAGTATAAATTAGACTGTTAGAAAAAGTGGATTTCTAAGAATGTTTATATTAGGGAGTTCGTGGCTAACATGGAGGATTTTGGGAGTGGGACTTCTTTTTCTCCTTCTTCTTTATGCCATCCATGTTGAGTGCCACCCTGGCATTCATTGATTGGTTTGAGACAGAGTTGGACAATGTAATAAAATTGCCATGTATTGGAAAGTAATTGTAAATATTAGGTAGGTAATTTGTAATATATAAGATAAGACCGGCGCTCTGGCAGGCAGAGTGTGCCCTGGATCGAGGTGCTGAACAGACTGCTGTTAGCTAGAGAAAGAATTCCTTAGATAAGAAACAATAAACAGCCTAGAAAACCTCAGAGAACAGCCTCCTGCAGTTTCTTCGGCGCTGGGGCTGAGAAGAACATGGACTTTAAAAACCACCAACATGTCCTGCTGTGGGGATCTCAGGTATAAAGAGAGCCCAGCAGGCAGTGACAGTGTTCCACGTCTAAGTTTAATGATTTCAGGTTCTGCTGCTCTGGCCTTACCAGGGTTCCAGTCCACCCAGACTTTCGGACTAAGAACTTCTGGTGCCTCTTCTGTTTTGGACAAATCTGTAATGAGAGCCAGACTTGGAACATTGTAATTCTTTTTCATTGACTTTGATCTGAACTCCACCAGGGGTAAGCTTTATTTCAACCTATAATTTGTTCAACAAATCCCTTCCTATGAGGGGTTTTGGGGTCATAGGCATATATAGGAACTCATGTATTCCTACTTTTTTTGCCCAGTTTATAAGATTGTGGTTTTAAAATGGATATCTTCTGCTGTTGACTTGTGGCTCCAAGAACATTCACAACTTTACCAGGACCAGTTTCTCCCAACTTTACATTTAATACAGAATGTGTTGCATCCATATTCCCCAAACATTTCATTTTCCTCATCTTTTCCCCCAGTTCTCTTTTGACAAGAGGATTTTCTGGGGGGATGTCCTCCAGCCGGCCCTTGCATTGGCTCAGTTCTGCAGCCAC
Source organism: Erithacus rubecula (assembly GCF_903797595.1). Classification (NCBI taxonomy): domain Eukaryota; kingdom Metazoa; phylum Chordata; class Aves; order Passeriformes; family Muscicapidae; genus Erithacus; species Erithacus rubecula. The sequence continues at coordinate 27,145 of NW_027635847.1, forward strand.
CTTGGGTTTGAGCTGTGGGCAGTCTCTCCTCCAATGCCCTTCTTTCTTACAACAGGCACACTGAGTGGTGCAGAGTTTAGGGACAGGTCTCTGCCCAACCCAGTCATTTCTTTGTCGTGAGCAGGGGTTACTCTGGTTGCTTATGCTCTAGCTGATTATGATTTCTAAGAACTCAGCATGCTACTTCTTTAGCTTTTTCTAGACTTGGTTTTCCCTTTTGAATTTTTAGTTTCTGACTAATATCATTAGAGGATTGGCCCAGGAAAAGGGAAATGAGTTGGTTTTTGCCACAATCATCAGATGGGTCTAGAGCCGTGTATTTACACATGGCTTCCCGTAATTAGTTCCAAAATTCAGTCGGTGTTTCCAGAGGCCCTTGTTTCACTTCCTAAGGCACACCAAATTACAGCCTTAGGGATACCATTTTCTGAAACTAACCCATTCCCAATACCTCAGCAGGAGTTGATAGTGACCAGAATTACTACAGTCCCAGGGAGGTTTTGTGAGAGGCCGTGCTTCTTCTGCGTTTTCTCATGCCCACAGCCTGGCTCTTCCATAATTTCGTGCAGTTTTTAATACCAGCTCTTTCCCTGGGTCTGTTAAAGCATCTAGATTTACATCTGGCATCTCTATCCTCCAAGTCTGGGTCCAGGCCATAACAAACGCCCTGAATCTTTTGGCTACTCCTGATGGATCATCCCAGTATTGACTAGCCACAGATTTCCAGGTTTCTAAATCAGCTGATGAGAGGGGTACCTTGATTTTTATGAGACTCACTGAGGTCCTGTTGCCTCCCATAACCGTATCTGAATGACCATCGCCCAAAGAGATGGTGATCTTGCTCCCAGCCCTTGCAAACGAGTCCAGGGGGGACACTGAATGGTGACAATACCACGACTTCCTTTCTGCCTTTGGTTCTATACTGCAAGTTCTTCCCCTTTCAAGTTCTGGAGAGCAAAGGAGGCTCAAAGGCAGTTTTCTCAGCAGTATTTACCAGGGATTTTAAATGCCTTCCATGTCCTCCCTCTTCCCATGACTCAAAAGGAGCAACCAAAATCCTCCATTCCTTCCTCATTCTCTTTTTCTTTTAAATGTCTTTGTCCTATGGAACATGCAGAAAAACACCTAAGTCCTCCCTTTCCTTCTGTTTTGCAATCTTTTTCCAAAGCAAACACAAAGGAAACCCTTGGGCCAAATTAAAACCACGCTTCTGCTGCAATTCAGGATGATCTTTTGGATAAAAAATGCATATTCAGGCATACAGCCTCATCTCAATTTCCTTCTTTTCCCAAGAGTAGCAGTAACTGCAACTCATGGTTCGGTTTATTGGCTTCTTCTCCTTGTCTTCTGATTTATAAAGGGTTCCCTATTAATCATAATATTTAATCAGGGTTTTCTTAGTCTCCTTGCCCCCAGTGCCCTTCTTATCTTGTTCATTGTTTCAATATGCACCCAGGGGGCTCGGATCTATTGGCTTGCTGGCTGACACGCACATCCTCTATTTATCTCCTCTTACACTCTGATGATTATTGATGATACTTACTTTTTGATGATACTTACTTTCCACACTGGATGTTATACATTCTTGATTTCTCTCTCCTGCTTGTTCCTGTTACTTTTACCCCGGGGCAGCTGCGCCGAGCAGCCCCAGCACGGGCAGGGCCGCTCCTGCCCCTGTGCCGGCCCCTGCCCACGGCCACAGCCCACGGCACCCTCACCCCACCCTGCCCCACCGGCCCTGGGGCCTCACCAGCCTCTGTGCCAGCAGCAGCTCCTGCTCCTGCTCGTGGCCTTCAGCTTCTCCCTGCTGGCTCCTGTCCGTCCTCCTGCTGTCTTCAATGTCTTCACTGCAGCTGAGGACAAATCGGAGGCTCAGGAGTTGGTTCCAAGGCCCGGCAGAGGTGCAGTCCCAGGCCCCTCTGTGCTCCCTGCTGGCCCCTCCATCCCCTCAGCCCCGCCAGGCTCTCGGCAAACCCCGAGTCCCCTTCAGTTTCTTCAGACCCCGGGTCCTCTCACCCCCTCAGTCCCTTCTCACCCATCCCGTCCCCTTAGACCCGTCACCCCCTCAGCCTGTGCCACTTCCCTGTCACCACAGTGCCACCATCGCCCTCAGCTGCCCCACACCCTCAGCCCCAGCAGCACCTCAAGGTCACCGTCCCTTCAGTGTCAGCGCCTCCTCAGCCCCTCAGTCTCATCGTCCCTCAGCAGCTCCTCAGGGGACACTGCCTGGGGCCACCGGCAGCTGCCACCGCTCCAGGGACACCCGGGGCTGGAACTGCTGCTCCGCCCGGCCCGGCCCCAGCTCGGACCAGCACAGCAACAGGGGACAGAGGGCACAGGGGAAAAACAAGAGATTAAGAAGGCATCTGTGGAGGGAAAGAGGTAGAGAAGGACTGTATTTGAATATATATCAATTTCTGTAATGAAACCCCCATATATAAATACAACCATGCCTATTTATAAACTTAACTATATATATGCAAATTAACTATACATCTCTATAAATGCATCTAGGCACATATATAATTTCACATATAAAAATATAATTATGTGTTTAATAATAATTATGTAATTAATAATTATCTGGGAAGCAAAGGGAACACTGAGTCACTCTTGGCCCTTGTGCACATTTCCCTTGGGCACCAACTGTCCTTCTGTCAGGGAATGTTCAAGATGGTCTGAAAGGCAGACTCTCACTTGGAATTTGAAGCCTGCTCTTCAGAGAACAGGGACCCCTCAAAATGTTCAAAACAATGTAAAGGATTGAAGTCTCTTGACATATTCTCAATGGTCACAGTGCAAATGGCACTCATGAGAGCTTGAAACACAGACTGTCCCAGCTCCCAAAGAGAAGCCCAGCCTTGCTCTTTCTCTGTGCTGACAGACACACCGTAGGTCTCACTAATCCAAGGTCATTCAGTGGTTTGGAATTCTACCCTGACTTTCTGCTTTTTTTTCCTCTCCAATCCTACACCAGTCACTCAGTCTGGCCTCCCCTGTAACCCTGCAGAAAACTTATCCAAGGAAATCAGCAGAAAAATTGGGACACCAGGCTTGGTGACACAGCTCTCACAAGGTCAGCTTTATTCCCTGCTCTCTTGCCATAGCACAGGACTCAGTGTCAGAGCCTCTGGAGAGGGGTGAAGAGCAGGGCTCGGTGGGGGTTTTGTCAGTGTAGGATCTGAACTAAAGGCAGCAGGAAGCACCAAGTCTGCAGACAAGAACTCTACTCCTGATCTCCCTTCCTGCCACAGGCAGGCTCAGAGCAGCTGTCTCGCACCTCTCTAAACCAATGGGGGCTCTCTCCTTACCAGGCTCCTCACGCGCTGGGGAACTGTTCCCACAGCTCTCGGTGACACGTGAAGTTTCTGCTGCTGCTGCTGCTGCTGCTGCCCTGTTCAGCTCATCCTCTCCTGAACACTCAGGGGCAACATTAATATTCCCCTTGAAAGAAAAACAGAAAGAAAGAAATCCAAAGATGACTCACTACTTTCTTGGAATCATATCAGGGATACAGGAACTCTCCTTCTCCACTCCCAGAGGATGTGGAGCACAGGGGGGAACACTGCCCATACAGTTCACATGACAAGCATTTGAAACTCAGGATTTGGGTGGCCAAGATGAAACTGAAGGTTGTACAAAATGTCCCTTGAGGCAAAATGCAGAAAACCAGAAGACACCAAGTGAGAAGATGTGTCCTCACGTTCTCACCCAGGCTCATCCCAAGAGCTGCAAGAAATCAGCCAGCAGAAAGCCAGGGGCCCTCCTTGTTGACAACACGGCTGTCAGCAAGGGCAGAGCTCGCTCCCAGCACTGCCCAGGGCTCTGTGCTGCAAATCCCATGAAAAGCACACATCTCGTTTCTGTCTGGGAATCTCACCACCCCCACCCAACAGCTCACACAATCCATCACCAGGTGGTGCTTTTTGGAACTCTCTGCTGCTGCCCCATGTGTATGACCCAGGAAAACATTTAGGCTCCTAGGATATTTCCAGGATCACATCTTCCAGTGCCAAAACTCTGTAAATTTGGAGGGTAAAAAAAAACCTACCTAACCCATCTCTTCTGCAATAGCTCATCTATCAGAATCGTAAAGATTCTAAAGATGGTTCCGAGCCTGCAATGTTTTCTTTTAATAAAATGCTTTTGAAAACTGCTGTGTGTGAGTTTACAGAAGACAAAAAAAATTCCCCTTGAGAATAAAATATCAGTAAATCAAAAAAATCCCACTCCCCCCCTTGAGCCTGCCCTTTCTCAATCATGAATGTACTGCAGCCAGTGGGGTCAGCACACCAATAGAAAGAGAGGCATTCTTTGGCCAACATGTATAATTACTGCTAAAAGGTCTTTGCAACACTTCAGGCAAGGCTGGCAAGAGTTAGAGAAACAGGATTCCACATCCAAAGATTGAATCTGTCAAACAAAAGGACAGAAAGCTGCAGATCCAGCCCATCCCCAAATACGGCTCTGGGAGCGCCCACACGCAGGGCAAGGCTCACAGAGCAGCAGCAGCAGCTGCAGCCCAGCCCTCGCTTTGCCTTGGCCTTGCAGCACAAAAGAGGCCGAGCCCACATCTGCTCCTGGAACTGAGGCACCGCTCACATGGCCCTCCCTGCACGGGACACTTGGCCTTCAGTGGCATTCTCCAAACACTCTTCTTTCCCATCAAACAAAGCCTGTTACAACCTACAAAGCATCACCATAAATGCTTCTGTGTGAGGGATTCATCCCAGGAAAAGGAGCAACCAAAGTGGCCAACAAAGGCTCACTTCTTTGAATCTCTCTAAGCAGGGGAAGACTTTTTCATCCCTATCCTTTTAGTGGCCTTACTTTACCAAGAACAATTAGGTAACTCTGTAACAATGAAAGAAATTAACTTGAAACCTTTGCTTCTCAGCCACATAACACAATTCAAAAGCTAACAGTACAGCCTCTTTTATTCCCATCCAATGGGGTTACCTGAGCAGAGGGAGACTTTTGAGGCAGGGATCTCCTGATTTCTCTAAGCCATTTTTCTATTTCAAGGGCTAGCTGTGATTCTTCTTCCACAGCAGCATTCCATGCCAAGCTGGAGGCCGTCGATGCTGCACAACCAGCACTACCAGGTGGAACACTGGAAGCCGAAGTGCCTGGTGTGGCTGCAGGAATCCAAACACATTGGTCAGGCTCCACAAGGAGACACAGAGCTCTATTGCTGCCTTGGATCAACCATCCCAGGAAGCACACAGGAAACCCAGGCACAGAATCTTTTGGCATTCTAGGTCCCTCTTCCTAGTAGACTTGAGAATTTCTGTCTCACAGTGACAGAGCATTGTGGAAAAATACTTCAAGCGGTCACTTTTCATAACTTTATGGAAAAGCAAGGCTAGAACTCTTTTCCCACCCTGCGAGTGGGAGCCCTCGGGCTGCTGCTCCCTGTGGAGCTGCTGCAAGCTGCAGGGCTGGATGCTGCGCACCTCCCGGTTGGCCGGAGGCAGCTGCTCCCCGTAGAGCTCCTGCAAGCGGCTGGGGGCCCCTTCCCGCCCGGGTGGCAGCGGCCGCTCCCTGTGCAGCGGCTGGAAGCGACCGCGCCCATCCCGCCCGTGTGGCAGCGGCCGCGCCCTGGGCAGCTGCTGGGAGCCGCGGGCCGGGCGCCTGCGCCCCTCCCGCCCCGCCGCCAGCCGCTGCCTGCTGGCCACGCTCCGGCGCTGCAGGCGCAGCAGCAGCTCGGGGCGGTCGCGGCGAAAGCAGGGGTTGGTGTAGTGCAGCCAAGCCCCGGCATCGCCCGGCACGGCTGAGCCGAGCCAGCCCGGCACCTTGCGGAAGCCGTAGCGGTACAGCTGGCGCACGAAGCTGCCGAAGTGCGTGGCCCTGAAGGTGCGCGGGGCCGGAGCCCGGGGGCTGCCCGGGCTGAGCTGCTCCCGCTCGAGCAGGGAGCGGTCGATGAGCAGCCCCTGGGCCCGGCTGTCCCAGTGCACGGAGCGGACGCGGGGGCCGTTCGCCAGGCACCACAGCTTGGCGGGGAAGGCGCCGGCCTTGAGGCCGGCGGGCAGCGGCAGCTCCGCCATCGCGCCGGTCGCCGACTGTCGCCATAACGGCCGCGGCTGCGCCCGCGGCGCGCGGCCTGAGGGGGGCGCTGCGCTCGGCCCCACTCGCGGCCCCGCGCGGGCCGGGCTCGGCGGCACGAGCGCGGCAGAGCCGGGGCTGCGGGCCCAGCGCGGGCGGGGCGGGGCCGGGGCTGGCCGGGAGCGCGGGGCCGCTGCAAACCCTGCCCTGCTCCCATTCCCGCAGCCATCCCTGTGCCTCGGCTCGCGGCGTGACCCCAAAGCATCAAGGCCAGCGCGGGAACTTTCCGAAAGGGCTCGGAACTGAGGAATCCTGTGGGAAACTCTTCCTCTCTGTCCAGTGAAAGCGAAATCACTCCGTGTTCGGCATAGCTGAGGGGAGGAAAAAGATGTTCCATTGGGTAGCTTCAGTATTTTGATGGGGTTGTGAGCAGAGTTCCCCACTTGAAAGCAGACAAGGTCAAATGGGAGAAGAGGAAATGAAAAGAGAATTGAAGACATTCTTTTTTTCACTTTTCCTGCCAAATGTCTGGTTCTTTCTCGCTGTCTCTGCCTGTCTTCAGCAGATTTCACACATTTCTCTTTCTTTGGAGATAGAAGCAGCAACAGGAAGGGGCAGCAATTCTGTCAACGTTTTCAGCCAAGCTAAACTCCTGCCACCTTGAAGGATGTTATTTTACCCAAGGGATAAATGGCTTACAGTGATAGTGAACTCACACTGCTGTCTTCATCAGGAGGTTTTGCATTCTTCTTTCCTCAGTAATACTTTTTTCTTTTTTTTTCCATATTCAGGGGAGAGTTACAATGTGAAATCCCTCCCAGAGCCAAGTCTTTTCAGTGGAAACCAGCAAAGGTGATCTTGCAATGCTCTGCTTAGTGTCACTTGTTCTTTTTATTTTAAATTCTCTCTTTAATTTGAAACAGTTTCCAAAGCAGGAAAAAAATAGATCTATTTCTTCCATCTCTTTTAATTCCTGCCCCTTTTTAATATATTTACCTGGTTTAAGCATGAGGGCTCATGTGAGTATATTTATATTTATGGCAGAAGCTCACCCCACACACCCCGTGAATATTTCCCTTGCATCCAGCTTGTCCTGAGTTCTGGCTGACGCTGCCTTCTCTTGCCTCCTTCCAGGTCCCTTTGTGAGCAGCCCAGCCCTCTCCCTTCTCTCACTGCCCTGTGGGTGATGTGCTGACACAAGGATTGTTGGTCTCATCACATTCTGGAGCAGTCTTTTGGAGTGAGTGTTTCCAAGATGCCCTGTCACCTTTTCCTCTGTGTGCTGGCTTTCTCAGGAAAACCAAAATCCACTACTTAGAAAATCTCTTCCCATTTCATCTTAAACAGCTTAAAACAGAACCTGAAACAGAAATGCTGTGCCTCAGTGGGATGGTGTTTGTCTTTCATTAAAGACAGTGTGAGAAACCTCACCGAAATTATCCCAGACACTGAATTACAACAAAATTTGTAATGAATAGGCCAAAAGGAGAAGACAGGAGTTCAGAAAAGAAGGGACATCTTTCTCCATGTTTCCTGACCCTTATTTGCCTCATGTCTGTCTATTGCTGCTTCATCAAGAAAACCCTTTTTTTAAGGGCTCCTTTGTAATCTCTGTGAGTCATGAGACACACAGGAATACTGGCCCTGTGGCCTACTGGAGATGAGGAAGCAGCTGGTTGAAATGTGGATTGTCCATTGGAATGTTTAGTCAAAGCTGTGGTACAGTTATGGTTACATTGACTTTTCCACAGTACTCTGGGGCTAAGAATGAGAAATTACTATTGGCTGTGTTTTAAGGAAGCTGAAACTTAAGAAGAAATGTGCTTATCTTGTGTCTGGCAGCATGACTCTTCCCTAACTTTCTATGGTACTGGTAAAATTTAATGTCATTTACAAACACCAGATGGTAAATAATGGATATTGCATTTCAGTGTATGGACCAACAGTTGGTTTAAAAATGAACAACAGAAAAGGGTTTTTATCTAATTTTTGTGAAGGAAGATCCTAAAAATTTTGGTATATGGTTTTAGATTAAGATTTTTTTCTAAGAATGACTTCTTTCCAGTTTAAAAGGAATTTGTAAAGACCAGAACTCAATGCACAGGCTTGATCACTTGAAGCACTATTGTTTTGTATCTTTCTTTTTTTTCCTACATGGCATTGTAACTTTTGAATCACAATTGTTACCACTTTGAAAATGCAATTCTCGTGTTTTTCCTGCTGGTAAATACTTAGCAGTTATAAGTGAAAGAACATAGAGGTTTGAAAGTGAAATATGCTTTATGTGAATATATTTTTTTCACTAGTATCCTGGTATTACATGCAAGAAGGGCAACATTAAACCACTTAATACTCCCTTATTTTTGAGAAGCATTTTGAAATTATTCATCTTTTCAGTATGTCTGCCATACACTGGTGTGTGTTTCAGCTGAAACTCTCCTGTGTGCCCTGCTGCTAGCAGGTAAGATCTCCTTGCAGTGTAGGAAGACACAATTTTCCCTTTCTGATTTGCACACAGCTGTGTCACTGCCTTGACCTTTTCATCTCCGATGCTTAGACAGTTTTTCCTCCAACACCTGTGCCAGCAGTATTCCTTAAGGTGATGTAGGTGTGGTGGGCATGCAGGACCCAAACTGCTCCTGATCTTCTGGGAGCAAACTGTTGGTCCCTGAATGAATCCTGTCCTGTTTATTTCTACACTGTCCTTGTGGCAGAGGGTGTTCCTGCCAGTGTTTTAGGTTACATGGTCTAAGCACAGCATCGTGAATAGTAAAAGCCAAAGAAACAAATGTGTCCTTTTCTGACCAATTTACCTGGGGTCTGTATCTGAGACTTCCATTGCTGATAAACGTGAGAATTCTTGGCAGGCAGATTCCTGCAAAGCAAGTATTGAGTCATTGAGTTTAGCATCTATTTCTTCAAATCCTTGGCTACAGAATGGGAAAGAGAATGTTCATAATTTTATTTCTCCTCATGTATATGGTTTTTACCTAGTGTGGGAAGACTTAGACTCCAAATTTTACCTTTCATAACTTGAACTATTTGCAAAGGAGATAGAATCAGACAAAAAAAAATAATAAAAAAAAAATTAAACAGTAAAAGGAAGAACAAAACTAAAGAAAAAAGAGAAATAAAATAAAAATAGAAAAAGAAAGAGAAAAGGAAAAAAAGAATAGAAAAAGAGAAAAGAAAAACAGAAAAAGTAGAAAAAAAAAGGGAAACAGATAAAGAAAAAGAAAAATAGAAAAAGAAAAATAACTAATAGAAAATGGAGAATGAGAACAGGAAAAGGAGAAAGAATAACAAAATATAAACAGAAAGAGAAGATGAAAAAGGAAGAGAACAAGAAAATAAATTGAAAAAATGAAAATATAAAAGAAGTAAAAGAAGATGCAGAACAAGAAAAAGAAAAATGGAAAAGGACAAGAAAAGGAAAAAATAAAAAATTAAAAGGAAAAGAAAAAGAAAATGAAAATTAAAAAGAAGAAAAAAAGATAAAAGGTAGAACACAAAAACAACAAAGAAATAAAAAGAACAAAGAAAAATATAAAGGAAAAGAAAAAAGAAAAAGAGACAGAAAAAGAAAAAGAGGCAGAAGAAGAAAAAAAATAAGAAAAAGGGAATGAAAAAGAAAGAGGTGAAAAAAAAGCAAAATAGAAAAAGGAAAATATGATAAGGAAAAGGAAAAAGAAAAAAGAAAAAGAGCCAGAAAAAGAAAAAGAAGAAAGAAAAAGAAACAGAAAAAGAAAAGAAAATAAGAAAAATAAAAAGAAAACATAAGAAGAAAAGGGAAAAAATAAGAAGAAAAAAAATTGTCAGAAGAAGAGAAAAAAAGAAAAATAGAAAAAATAAAATAAAAAAAATTTAAAGAAAAATAGAGAAAAGAAAAATAGGAAGAAAAATAATAGAGAAAACAGGAAAAAATAACAAGGTAAAAAGAAAAAGAAAAAATAAAAAGAGTCAGAAAAAGTCAAAGGAAAAAGATATAGGAAAAGATAATAAAGAAAAAAGGAAAACAAAAAAGAAATAGAAAAAGAAAAAAGAAAAAGAGGCAGAAAAAGAAAAAACAAAAAGAGAAAAGGAAAATAGAAAAAGAAAGAAAGAACAAAAATGTAAAAAAGAACAAAAAAGGAGAAAAAGAAAAAAGAAAGAGTAAAACAATAAGAAAAAAGGAAGAAAAAAGTTGAAGAAAAAGAGAAACAAATAGAACAAACAAGAACAAGAAGAAAAAGGAAAATGAAACAGAAAATAAGAACAAAAATTATAAAGGAGAAAGAAAAAAAAATAGAAAAAGAAAGAAAGAAAAACAAGGAAAAAACTATCAAGGGGAAGAACAAGGAGAAAAAGAAAAGAAAAAAAGAAAAAATTGAAAAATAAAAGAACAGGAAAAGAAAAAAAACCCCAAGAAAAATAAAAAGAAAATGAAAGAGAAAAATAAAAATAGCAAGAAAAATAACAAAAAGGAAAATAAAAGTAAAAATAAAAAAATATAAAGAAAAAAGGATAAGAACAGGAAAGAAAGAAAAAGAAAAAGAAAATCCAGAAGAAGAACAAGAAGAAAAAAGGAAGAAAAAAATGTTGAAGAAAAAGATAAACAAATAGAACAGAAACACGAAGAAAAATAAAAAGGAAAAGAAGGAAAAGATGAGGAAAAAGAACAAGAAAATAAGAAAAGGAAGAAGAAAAATAAATATATAAAATAGAAGAAGACAAAGGCAAAGGAAAAGGAAATGGAAAAGGAAAGGGAAAAGAGAAAAAAACAGCAAAGTAATTGTTAAGCAGTTCTGCTTGCTTTTTCCTTTAATAACCAAAGCACATCAGTTTTCCTGCATCCTGTAGCATCTTTGGAACAGAAAAACTTAAAATGGCTCATACGAACATTATGAGGCCAAGGGTGCCAAACGAATCCCAGGATAAAAAACTTTGCTACTGAGAAGATTGACATCTCGGCCCTTGGCTGCAACCCAAGGGGCCTTGAGACAAAGGTAGAAAGTTAAAAGTTCTGAGGATTTTCACTGTGCTCACCCCTGGCAACTGGCCAAAGCCGCAAGACTGCACAGAACGGAGTCCGGGACAAGCAGCACAAGAGCCACCAAGAGAGAAACAAACTATTCCCCATCCCTATGACAAATGCAATTGCTTTATGTGAGTTAGATACAAGATAAAATCAGTTTTTGTGGCACATCCGTATGTTAGTACTGCCTGTTACGATCGCAGGTTTTTAGGAACTTGTGTTAAAAATTGACAAATGTATTGAGTAAAAAATAATTTAAAATTTAAGGGGCGAGCTCCTTATCCTAACAACAATCACTGTTGTCTCAGATACGAAAATTTCTGTTACCTTAAAAAAATGAAAATGGAAAAGAGCTCAATAAAAAAAAATGGAAAAAACCCCAAAAGAAATAAAAAGCGATAAAGATCAGAGGGAAAAAGTTAAAGGAACTAAATGAGCTCTGCAAACAATTAAAAACAGCACTGTGGCAACTGGTTTTGCCAACTTCAAATAAAAACCTTTTTGTAGATTGCAGAAATTGCCATAAAATTAGACTTACAGGCTGATAAAGGAAAACATAAAAATTAAAGTTATTAGGAATATAAGGAGTACCAAAATACAGGTCTTTTTAAAGCACAAATCAATATAATAAAAAGAGAAAATGGGGGATTGTTATATATGTGATTCATGCTAATTAAATTGTAACAATATTAGTAAAATTGTTGCTTTATAATAAATAGAAAAATTGTATTTAATTGTTATAAAGCAAAAAGGATAAAGGAAATGGTTAAACAAAGCAGATGGACTCATCCTCTAGATGTTTGGTGGGAGTGAGGATAGTAAGGATATAGGTCTAAGAACAGCATCTAGAAATAAAACTTTCGACCTTGAATTGGGCCAAATTGGGATGATTCCAAAGCATTGGACACTGGAATAAGGCCTGGTGTGGGAGCATATATTTAATTATATAATCCTAAGCATAATGTGCTTGCGCTCCCTGCGAGGTCACACAGTGAACACTGAGGAAGACCCAGAGCCTTCATCGGAAACAAGACCCCGAAAGGAGGAGAGACCCCGACCACTGGTGACGCATGGCAACACAACAGAGTGGCGCAGATTTTGGGAATAGAAACTAGGAGGAGCTTTCTAGAACATTCTGTATTAGTATGTATTAGTAAACAGCATGTAAGTGAGATTTTTAGCTTGACTGATTCGGTACGGTGTGAGAGGAAGGGCCCTGCCCGTACCCCCGGTCAGTTTTGCTTCTGCTTTATTTGAACCAAACCTCAATCCCACTAAATTACTCCCTGCCTCACTGCCTGATTTTGTATATACTTAAATATCTGTAACTAATATACTTTGATTGTATTCATTTATATACAATTGCTGCTATTATTAATAAATTGCTGCTAAATTTAATTTTGTTGTTTGATTAATTGGACAAAATTGAACATATCCAAATATCCATTTATAACAGTACTCACCTGGAATGTGTATCTCTCAGGGTGTCTATTTATTTAGAACACTATGAAGACTGTAAAATTGAAAACCAAAAGTGCAGCAGAAATCCATTGTGGTTTATGTTGTTCTTAATGAGATTCTTCAAGCTGAGCACAGACTTTGTGTTCAGCAGCACAGGCAGGGGCTTCTTGGACCACTGCTCTAGCATTCATTATTTTGAGTTACTATTTTGAGTTTGCAGGAATAAAAGAAGACAAGCCCATCAACTATGGAAGAGAAAAAGTCACTGACAGGAACCAGTGGGTGAAGAAATGTGAGGGGGGGAAAAGGCAGAAAACATGAGGTGGCAAGTGTGAGAAATGTGAGTGGAAGTAGGAGAGAAGTATGAGGGAAGAAAAGAGTAGGAAACCTGAGCAGAAAAGAGTGAGAAAAACTGAGGGGGAAATGGTGAGAAATGTGAGTGAAAATAGGAGAGGAAGATTAGAGGAGAAAAGGGCAGGAAATAGGATGGGAAAATTCTGAGAGACGTGAGTGGAAAAGGATGACAAACATGGGGAAAAAATGGAGGGAAATGTGAGGGGAAGAGAATGAGAAACCTTACTGGCAAAGAGAAAGAGGCAGAAAATGTGAGGGGAACATTGTGAGAATCCTGAGGGGGAAAGAGTGAGAAAGCTGAGGACAGAACAAGGCAGAAAACATGAGTAAGAAAAGGGCACAAAATGTGAGAGAGAATCTGTAAGGAGCATGAGAGGAAAGAATGATAAATGTGAAGAGAAAAATGTGAGAAATGTGAGAGAAAAATTGTGAGAAACATGAGGGAAGAAAAACAACAGGAAATGAGTGGGATGATGTGGAAATGTGAGATGAAAAATGTAAGGAAAGTGACCTGAAAAGTGAGAGGATTTGTCTTTACTAACAAGCTGTGGATCTGCTGGTAGATAAGACTAGCACTAAGAGAGAAAAGAAACAATAGGATGGGTTCCACTGACTGATGAATGGAAAAAGATATTTGCCTTTACAAACAAACTGGAGGTTTGCTGATAAATTAAACTGGATATTGAAAGATGAAAATAGCAATGGGGAAAAAACTATGAATTCTGTAAGAATTAAAAATTAAAAGGGAGGATTATACATAAGGTGGGAATCTTAGGTGTCTGGCGTTCTGGGAAGTCTGTACCTCTTAAGTACCTCAGACAGTGGGGAAAGAGAAAGGCAAATGCAGCCAGGAAAATAAGATAAAAAGGAGGTTGTGTCCTCCAAAAGTTTGAGAGATCCCAGGGGAATGCCCCATGAATTCTCCCTTTATTGGAATAAAGCACAGAGGACTCTTCTGTCTCCTTTTTGGACATAAACCTCTGGTGTTAGTGGATTAATTTTCCTGTCAAAAGGGTGGGGGAAAGAAATAAAATTTGAGAGGGAAACATGATGGGAAAACTGTGAAAATTGTGAATGGGAGCAGGTGGAAATCTGAAAGGGAAAAGGAAAGGAAATGTGAAGAGAGGAAAGGGCAGGAGAGAAGGCAAAATTGTCATAACAGCTGTAATAATTCCTAGCACATTCCCCCATACATGTGTTTATTTGGACAGACCCAGGGCTTTTCTGTATGTACGTCTCTACCTCTGCCTTTATTCCTATTTGGAAGCAGCCAAATTGGAGGAATACATCCGCCAGCAGGAGCTGCTCCAAGCTGGGACCGTGACTGGCGGTGCTGATTCCCAGAGAATTCTGTCTCCCGGGTGCAGCCGAGGCAGGAGCGGGTGGAAAGGCGCTGGCGCTGCTGCTGCTCTGCGCACTGAGCCCCGGCCGGGCAGGGCACGGCGCCCGCTGCGCTGCGGGTCCTTCTGCTGCCACAGCCCGGCACACCTGGGACAGGGTGTGACAACCTGTGGGAAAACCGGGGGCTTTGTGGGGCTGCATTGCTCTGCACACACCCGGGACACCTGTGGCACAGAGCTTTGGGCCCCCAAAAAGGTAAACCAGATGGAAACAGCTGGAGAAGGTTTCATTTTCACCTTTCTTTATTCTTCAATAGAAATGACTAAAATGAAAGTTACCAAGCACGGCCTGTTCCCCACTGCCAGTTCAGTGTAGGAAAAGAGGCATTACTTTATTTCAGTGCTGACTGTGTGGGAAATCACTTTCCTAACACGTGCACATCCACGTGTTTGTATCCATGGAATTAAGACATATTTATTACTTTGCTCAAACTCACTGGCTAAACATTCCCACAAAGTATTTGATATATTGAAATCACTTCCTCAAAATTAGGGCCATTGTGAGTAGTTCCCTTGAGGGTCTCTAGTGTTCATTTGGTGAACATCCCATTCCTCAAAATTTCATCCTGTGGTCAAGATGTCTTAACAGTCTTGTATCAAAGGAAGGAGATCATGGAAACAAGATTCTCCACCTACTTTTGATTTGGTTTGCTGGGTGGGTTGGTGTTTGGGGTTTTTTGCTGTTTGTTTGTTTGTTTGTTTAGTTTCAATGGGGTTGGGGAATTTTGTGGAGTTGTTTTGGTTGGTTGGTTGGCTAGTTTTGTTTGGTCTGGTTTGTCTGCTTATAGTCTTAGCCTGAGACCTCCAGTACACAGAAAGGTTAAATCCCTGGCAGGTGCACACCTGGAAAGCAGCT
Organism: Erithacus rubecula; assembly: GCF_903797595.1. Lineage (NCBI taxonomy): Eukaryota > Metazoa > Chordata > Aves > Passeriformes > Muscicapidae > Erithacus > Erithacus rubecula. The sequence goes on from NW_027635847.1 coordinate 42,275, forward strand.
GGATGCATAAGGAGGCAGACTTCCATTCCTTTAGCTTTAAACGACTAAACCGCGCTTTGTTTCTTCCTTTCTTCATTTGAGCCTTTTGCAAATATTTGCATTTTCTTTTTCCTAAACACTGACAACAGGTGCTTGAATTTTTTGGTTCTCTTTTGCTTTGCCTTAGGTCTAGAATATCTTCAAGTTCCTCTGATAAGGAGACATTCTTCACTGAAGGACACAGCAAATACATGAGACAAGGTTTTGAGTCTGTGAAATGTCCAGGTCCCCAGTACTTCCTTTGACATGAGCTGCAAGATACATATGGTCAAGCCAATATTCCTGGATAAGAAGAGGGAGATGTATCTTCCACTGCTTGGCAAGAAGTTTTTCCAGTAAGCAGAAGATGCAGGAGGGCACCTAAACTCCAGGAGCCATGCAGAATTTGTCTGCCTCTCTCAGTTTGTGTGTCATTGATAATCACACAGGCCCACAGCCACACATCTGGATGAGGAACAGTCCATACCTTATCAAGTCCAAGAGAAACATTCCACAATCATTTCTGAGCTACCTTAGGCAATGACTAAACAACCTGTGACAGCAGCAAGAACAAGATGTGATTTTTTTTGAAAACTCTCCTGAAAAATCCAAGTTTTTTCCCTTTGCCACAGCCCTCACTACAATATTTCACCATGACCTTTAGTCCACCTAGAGCTACTCAGGCAACAAATGCCACTTCCCTCTGGCAGAGGCACAGGCAGCCTGAATGGGCACAGATGATGAGAATTTCTTCCACTTGAGCTACCTGGGCTCTTCAATGTCCCTGACATGCTTCCACAAGCTCAGCTCACTTGAGGGAGGATCACGATCCTGGCAGACCTGAGCAGCATGTCCAGCACACAGGGTGACTCAAAGCAAGGCATCACAGCTTCAGCTCTAACAAGACTGGGGCAGTCACCACACTAAATAGTTCATAAAGATATTCAGCTGAGACTGGGGAATGTACAAAGACATTTTAGTCAGGGAAGAGCAGCACTAGAACAGCCTGAAGTGCTGTTTGCAGACAAAACAAACCAAAAGGAGGAAGCAGAGAAAGAGGCAGACGTTGCTTGTGAAGTTCAACAAAGAACCATTTCACACCAAGTTCATTCCAAAACTGGGGTGCATTTTCAGGGCAGTTAACATGACTTTTTGCTTTGCACTTTTATTTGTTGTATAACAGATTTTATGTTCTCTCCTCTTACACTCCAAAGCCCAGAGACTAAAGTGGCCCCCTAAGTGCTGGTTTCAGCTGTTTTGAATTCACTAGACTGGAATCTATGGCTACTGTCTTATGAGCAACTGGAGAGACAGGGAACATTCTGAGTTGTGATCAGAAGCCAATGTTGTTGAGTATACAAGGTGTTTATAGAGGGTTTAACTTTCATGGCACTCACATAGGGTTCTAATTTTGGTAACTATGTCCCATCGGTTAACCCATTCTTCATGACATCCCATTGCCTGGCAACATTATCTTATCACAAAGTTTCACAATACATTTCTTGGTCACTTCTTGCCCAGGGAGCATTTATCCATGTCTGTCTCTCCCATGGTTTCTGTTCCATAAGGCCTAAGACACCAGGTCCCTTTATCAGTTCCATTGTACTCTCTGGTTTATTCACCATACTCTGTACCCGGCGTTGCAGTAACTTTGTCTTTGTCTGATTCTATCTCCTTTGCAAATAGTTCTAGTTATGTAAGATAAAATTTGGAGTCTAAGTATTCCCACACTAGGTAAACACCATATCTGTGAGAAGAAATAAAATTATGAACATTCTCTTTCCCATTCTGTAGCCAAGGATTTGAAGAAATAGATGCTAAACTCAATGACTCATTACTTGCTTTGCAGGAATCTGTCTACCAAAAATTCTCACTTTTATCAGCAATGGAAGTCTCAGATACAGACCCCAGGTAAATTGGTCAGAAAAGGACACATTTGTTTCTTTGGCTTTTACTAGTCACGATGCTGTGCTTAGACCATGTAACCTAAAACATTGGCAGAACACCCTCTGCCACAAGGACAGTGTAGAAATAAACAGCACAGGATTCATTCAGGGACCAACAGTTTGCTCCCAGAAGATCAGGAGCAGTTTGGGTCCTGCATGCCCACCACACCTACATCACCTTAAGGAATACTGCTGGCACAGGTGTTGGAGGAAAAACTGTCTAAGCAGCAGAGATGAAAAGGTCAAGGCAGTGACACAGCTGTGTGCAAATCAGAAAGGGAAAATTGTGTCTTCCTACACTGCAAGGAGATCTTACCTGCTAGCAGCAGGGCACACAGGGGAGTTTCAGCTGAAACACACACCAGTGTATCACAGATATACTGAAAAGATGAATAATTTCAAAATGCTTCTCAAAAATAAGGGAGTATTAAGTGGTTTAATGTTGCCCTTGTTGCATGTAATACCAGGATACTAGTGAAAAAAATATATTCACATAAAGCATATTTCACTTTCAAACCTCTATGTTCTTTCACTTATAACTGCTAAGTATTTACCAGCAGGAAAAACACTAGAATTGCATTTTCAAAGTGGTAACAATTGTGATTCAAAAGTTACAATGCCATGTAGGAAAAAAAAGAAAGATACAAAACAATAGTGCTTCAAGTGATCAGGCCTGTGCATTGAGTTCTGGTCTTTACAAATTCCTTTTAAACTGGAAAGAAGTCATTCTTAGAAAAAAAATCTTAATCTAAAACCATATACCAAAATTTTAGGATCTTCCTTCATAAAAATTAGATTAAAACCCTTTTCTGTTGTTCATTTTTAAACCAACTGTTGGTCCATACACTGAAATGCAATATCCATTATTTACCTTGTGGTGTTTGTAAATGACATTAAATTTTACCAGTACCATAGAAAGTTAGGGAAGAGTCATGCTGCCAGACACAAGATAAGCACATTTCTTCTTAAGTTTCAGCTTCCTTAAAACACAGCCAATAGTAATTTCTCATTCTTAGCCCCAGAGTACTGTGGAAAAGTCAATGTAACCATAACTGTACCACAGCTTTGACTAAACATTCCAATGGACAATCCACATTTCAACCAGCTGCTTCCTCATCTCCAGTAGGACACAGGGCCAGTATTCCTGTGTGTCTCATGACTCACAGAGATTACAAAGGAGCCCTTAAAAAAGGCTTTTCTTGATGAAGCAGCAATAGACAGACATGAGGCAAATAAGGGCGACGAAACATGGAGAAAGATGTCCCTTCTTTTCTGAACTCCTGTCTTCTCCTTTTGGCCTATTCATTACAAATTTTGTTGTAATTCAGTGTCTGGGATAATTTTGGTGAGGTTTCTCACACTGTCTTTAAAGAAAGACAAACACCATCCCACTGAGGCACAGCATTTCTGTTTCAGGTTCTGTTTTAAGCTGTTTAAGATGAAATGGGAAGAGATTTTCTAGGTAGTGGATTTTGGTTTTCCTGAGAAAGCCAGCACACAGAGGAAAAGGTGACAGGGCATCTTGGAAACACTCACTCCAAAAGACTGCTCCAGAATGTGATGAGACCAACAATCCTTGTGTCAGCACGTCACCCACAGGGCAGTGAGTGAAGGGACAGGGCTGGGCTGCTCACAAAGGGACCTGGAAGGAGGCAAGAGGAGGCAGCGTCAGCCAGAACTCAGGACAAGCTGGATGCAAGGGAAATATCCACTCTGCCTGAGGGGTGAGCTTCTGCCATATCACCAAATATACTCACAGGAGCCCTCAAGCTTAAACCATGTAAAAACATTAAAAAGGGGAAGGAATTAAAAGAGATGGAAGAAATAGGTCTATTTTTTCCCTGCTCTGGAAACTGTTTCCAGTTCAAGAGACGATTTAAAATAAAAAGAACAAGTGACACTAAGCAGAGCATTGCAAGATGACCTTTGCTGGTTTCCACAGAAAAGACGTGGTTCTGGGAGGGATTTCACATTGTAACTCTGCCCTGATTGTGGAAAAAAAGAGAATAAAGTATTACTGAGGAAAGAAGAATGCAAAACCTCTTGATAAAGACAGCAGTGTGAGTTCACTATCACTGTAAGCCATTAATCCCTTAGGTAAAATAACATCCTTCAAGGTGGGAGGACTTTAGCTTGGATGAAAATGCTGACAAAATTGCTGCCCTTCCTGTTGCTGCTTCTATCTCCAAAGAAAGAGAAATGTGTGAAATCTGCTGAAGACAGGCAGAGACAGCGAGAAAGAACCAGACATTTGGCAGGAAAAGCGACAAAAAGAATGTCTTCAATTCTCTCTTTTCATTTCCTCTTCTCCCATTTGACCTTGTCTGCTTTCAAGTGGGGAACTCTGCTCACAACCCCATCAAAATACTGAAGCTACCCAATGGAACATCTTTTTCCTCCCTTCAGCTATGCCGAACACGGAGCGATTTCGCTTTCACTGGACAGAGAGGAAGAGTTTCCCACAGGATTCCTCAGTTCCGAGCCCTTTCGGAAAGTTCCCGCGCTGGCCTTGATGCTTTGGGGTGACGCCGCAAGCCGAGGTGCAGGGATGGCTGCGGGAATGGGAGCAGGGCAGGGTTTGCAGCGGCCCCGCGCTCCCGGCCAGCCCCGGCCCCGCCCCGCCCGCGCTGGGCCCGCAGCCCCGGCTCTGCCGCGCTCGTGCCGCTGAGCCGGCACCCGCGGGGGCTGCGAGTGGGGCCGAAGCGCAGCGCCCCATCAGGCCCGCGCGCCGCGGGCGTTTGTGGCCGCACTTCGGCGATCAGCGCGATGGCGGAGGCTGCCGCCTGCCCGCCGCGCTCAACGCCGGCGGCCTTCCCCCCCGCCAGCTGTGCGGCCTGGGCGAAACAGCCCCCGCCGTCCGCTTCCGTGCGCTGGGTACAGCCTGGGCCCACCAGGGGTCTGCTCATCAGGACCCTGCTCCCTGCTCGAGCGGGAGCTGCTCAGC
>NW_027635847.1:47682-77107 GCF_903797595.1 Erithacus rubecula
CACATTTAAAGTATAACAAAGATGAGCTAGATAAAGTCTTTTTCTTGTTATCAAATGATTTTTAATCTTCAGGATCAGGGTCTTTTATCTCACCATTTATGAGATCTTCACATTAACTGCTATACATATCCCAAGATACTTTGTGCAACCCTTCTGTTAATAATGTCTATCGCTTACCACCGATGACACATCAATCTTTTCTTCAACAACAATTAAAATTATTGTTTGTGTGCTCCTAAACCAAACTTCATCAAACTTGCAAATTTTTTTAACCAATTGATTTTTGAAAGAACAGTACTATTTTTATATTCTGATTTGAGTAAGAAAGAACAAAAGATGAGGCTAGCAAAAAATGTAGACGAAAACTTGTTTAAGGACCATTTATTCAGCTGATACTTCATACCTATAGATATATACATTGTTTTTAGATAACAGTGTATTTAACCAAGGGTTTACAAAGTGATGTAAACTAGCTATCAGGTCATTGCTTTAAAAGATTTACTCACTTCCTTTAACCTTTCTATTCCTGAGAACCATGGGGCGTTGTAAATGATAAAGAAGTTCCATGGTATCAAAGAGTCCAGTGTATTACTGACATTAAAATCAAAAGTATACACATGCCTTGTTTACTAGCAAAAAAGAGAACAAAAAAGAAATCTAGGTTGTCATTCCTGGACATCAATCAGATTTAATGAAAATCTTGCACAGAATGAAAGACAATTTGGATTAAATTTTAAACCAGCCCTGCAGTTTTCACTCTTAATTGTTTTAGCAAGGTGACTTTATACTATAGGTACTTTAGAAAATCATTTGAAATAATGTTCTATGGAACCATGCTGTCATAATACATCAACCCTTTTTTAAGTTTATCCTTTCTTCACAGAGAAGAATGAATGTTCTATAAACCTGTTAAAGGAGAGAATGCATGGTTTAAAATGCTGAGCACTAGCTTTTGAGACACAGAGGGTACTTAATGTAGAGATAGTCTAAGAAAACCACAACACAGAGAAAAGAGAAAAAATGTCATCATCCCCTTACATTTTTTCCTCTCCCCTCCCCAGGCAGGGTGCTGCCTGAGGGGGTTCTAGAGATGGACCACAACTCACAGACAAATAACCTCAGTCAGGTTCTATTATCCACAGATTGACAGACCTGTGAGGAATTGGCTGCCACAGCCTGTCACACATTCACCAAAGATTAAGGATCAGTGAAGAAATAGGGACAAACATTGATTGTGGTCACTCATCATGGAAATGAGAAGTGCCCCAAAGGCCAATGTCAGTTTCAAATGAGAAATTGATCACAGATTGTTACAACTGCCCTGCTTATATATATGACCAAATTAAGTTACCAAGATTCCTACAGAATGGCTCAACTCTGCTGACTCTATAAAGATAGAAATATCCATTTCAGTTCCCACAATCAAGCATGTTCCAGGTCACCAAGTACTGCCCACATCTATTTCTATATATGTGAATATATGGATTTTTGTATATAAAGAACCAAACATCAATGGAATGATCAGAAAATCCACAGAGCAGGAGTTCTACGCTCCCTGGAGTCCCAGATTTTTTCTCAGCTGGCTTTGCCTGGCAGTTCTCAGGGAACGTGTGGCTCTGCTGCCATCCCAAATCTGCGCTTTCCTTGCCCAGCCTGAGTGCACGTGGGGCACGGGCTGGGCATGGCTGGAGATTTCCATGGCCAAAATGCCCCAGCATCATCACCTTTACACCTGCTCATTGCTTTGGAGAGCACAAAGCACTCAACACCCAGCTCAGCTGGCAAGTGTCATTTCTTGCAGATTGCTACAGCCCCACTGCTGGTGGACAAATGCACGAGAATCCATTTCAATTGAAAAATGTCATTTATTACCAATTGCTGCACCTGTGCTGACAATACAGAACTATACAAATCTCAGTTACGGATAAAAAAGGAATTTATTACATGAGTACAACAATGCTATGCAAAAATATACAAATATCAACTTCATTTAACAAAACTTAATTTATTGCCAAGCTCTACAACAACTCACTATTACACAAAGATCAATTAGGTATTTAACAACTTAATTTATTACATAAAGGCGTACAGCCCATATAAAAACACAAAAATATGCATTCCCTCTCCAAATAGCCCTACACTAAGAACCCAACAGTTATACAATTACACTACTTCACACATGTTTAAATAGAATTAATGCGTATGTATTTACATATAATAAATACATATACAACTGTAACAATCTACAGGTGTAAATATAGATTAAACATTACATATTACATACTATATGTAAGTAGATATATAAACCAAACCTATCAATATACAAATATGACAGTACACATCCAAATATTCATGAAACTGCATCAATACAAATACACAGCTATACATCTCCATACATATATAAATGAAGTTAACATAGACCTAGATCCATACACATATAAAAATATAAAAATAGAATACATATACCTATAGAAATACCAATACACCCATTTAAAACAGTGATATACCTATAACTGCATCAGTACAAAAAGATACCTACACAACTGAAAACCCAGAAAACAGAACTAAAGTCAGATATAACAACATAAATGTTTACTTAGATGCATATATACACATACATGTAATTACACACATATAAATATATATAATTACACACATACAAATATATACATAGCACATCCATAAATATAAAAGACATATGGGAATAGTCCTATGCAAATAGCAACATATACATGTAAATATCCATCTAATTATCCCTCTCTATGTGCAAGTTCATAAATCTTTAAAGAGAACTCTAAGCAGAAACTCTAAATCCAACAGCACCATCTTCAAGCCTCTCCCTCTGGCTCTTGGTCCCGTGCAGAGCAGTTCTCCTGGACAGGGACAGCAGATGGGACATCTGGGAAGCAAAGGAAACACTGAGTCAGGAGCAGGGCCTTTCCCTTGGCAGCAGCTGCACTTCCATCAGCAAAGAGAAAATCTCAGCGCCTCCCCAGGAGGGCTGGAAAGGAAAAGCAGGCCGAGGGGCCAGGGTGTGGCGAGCGCAGCGCGGCGGGACTGTCCCGCAGCCCCGGCACAGCCGGCACAGCTCCCGGGCCCTGCCGGCACAGCTGCCTTGCCCCAGGACAGCCCCTGTGCCGGCCGGGGCAGCTGCGCCGAGCAGCCCCAGCACGGGCAGGGCCGCTCCTGCCCCTGTGCCGGGCACTGCCCACGGCCACAGCCCACGGCACCCTCACCCCACCCTGCCCCACCGGCCCTGGGGCCTCACCAGCCTCTGTGCCAGCAGCAGCTCCTGCTCCTGCTCTGCTCGGGCCTTCAGCTTCTCCCTGCTGGCTCCTGTCCGTCCTCCTGCTGTCTTCAGGGTCTTCAGTGCAGCTGAGGCCAAATCGGAGGCTCAGGAATTGGTTCCAAGGCCCGGCAGAGCTGCAGTCCCGGACCCCTCTGTGCTCCCTGCTGGCCCCTCCATCCCCTCAGCCCCGCCATGCTCTCGGCAAACCCCGAGTCCCCTTCAGTTTCTTCAGACCCCACAGTCCTCTCACCCCCTCAGTCCCTTCTCACCCATCCCGTCCCCTTAGAGCCACCACCCCCTCAGCCTGTGCCTCTTCCCTGTCCCCTCAGTGCCACCATCGCCCTCAGCTGCCCCACACCCTCAGCCCCAGCAGCACCTCAAGGTCACCGTCCCTTCAGTGCCAGCGCCCCCTCAGCCCCTCAGCCCCTCAGTCTCACCGTCCCTCAGCAGCTCCTCAGGGGACTCTGCCTGGGGCCAGCGGCAGCTGCCACCGCTCCAGGGACACCCGGGGCTGGAACTGCTGCTCCGCCCGGCCCGGCCCCAGCTCGGACCAGCACAGCAACAGGGGACAGAGGACACAGGGGAAAAACAAGAGATTAAGAAGGATCCGTGGAGGGAAAGAGGCAAAGAAAAGGCCTGTATATATACATATATCAATCTTTAGTAAAGATTGATACTAAACTAAACTCCTATATATAAATACATCTATGCCTATTTATAAACTTAACTATATATATGTAAATGTAACTGCACATGTATATAACCGCATCTAGGCACATCTATAACTTCACATATAAAAATGTAATTATATACATCTACAACTATATATAAATTAAACTATACAGATCTATTAACACATCTGTATAAATAGATAGACATAACAATATAGACATACAAATACACCTATATAAATCTAGAAATATAACCATATAGATAAGTACAACTATACAGATCTATAATATATGGCTATTAGCAGAGGGATTTCACCTGCCTGATGGTCACAGGCCCTCCCTCTGTCTCTTCCTGCCACACAGGGCAGCCCTCCTGGGGAGATCCATCAGATGGGATCTGGGAAGCAAAGGGAACACTGAGTCACTCTTGGCCCTCGTGCACATTTCCCTTGGGCACCAACTGTCCTTCTGTCAGGAAATGTTCAAGATGGTCTGAAAGGCAGATTCCCACTTGGAATTTGAAGCCTGCTCTTTAGAGAACAGGGACCTTTCTAAATGTTCAAAACAGTGTAAAGCATTGAAGTGTCTTGATAAAGTCTCAGTGCTCGCAATGGCACCCATGAGAGCTTGAAACACAGACTGTCCCAGCTCCCTCAGAGAAGCCCAGCCTTGTTCTTTCTCTGTGCTGACAGACAGATCTTAGGTCTCACTAATCTGGGGTCATTCAGTGATTTGGAATTCTACTTTGACTTTCTGCTTTTTTCCTCTCCAATCCTTCATCAGTCACTCAGTCTGGCCTCCCTGTAACCCTGCAGAAAACTTATGCAAGGAAATCAGCAGAAAAATTGAGACACCAGGCTTGGTGACACAGCTCCACAAGGTCAACTTTATTCCCTGTTCTCTTGCCATAGCACAGGACTCAGTGTCAGAGCCTCTAGAGATGCATGGAGGGCAGGGCTCGGAGGGTTTTGTCAGTGCAGGATCTGAACTAAAGGCACCAGGAAGCACCAAGTCTGCAGACAAAATCTCAACTCTTCTGATCTCCCTTCCTGCCACAGGCAGGCTCTGAGCAGCTGTCTCACACCTCTCTAAACCAATGGGGGCTCTCTCCTTACCAGGCTCCTCACGCTCTGGGGAACTGTTCCCACAGCTCTCGGTGACACATGAAGCTGCTGCTGCTGCTGCTGCCCTGTTCAGATCCCCCTCTCCTGAAGACTCAGGGGCAACATTAACATTCCCCTTGAAAGAAAAACAGAAAGAAAGAAATCCAAAGATCACTCACTACTTTCTTGGAATAGTATCAGGGATACAGGAACTCTCCTTCTCCACTCCCAGGGGACGTGGGGCACAGGGGGGGGAACACTGCCCACACAGTTCACATGACAAGCATTTTAAACTCAGGATTTGGGTGGCCAAGATGAAACTGAGTGTTGTGCAAAATGCAGAAAACCACAAGACACCAAGTGAGAGGATGTGCCCTCATGTTCTCACCCTGGCTCATCCCACGAGCTGCAAGAAATCAGCCAGCAGAAAGCCAGGGGCCCTCCTTGTTGACAACACGGCTGTCAGCAAGGGCAGAGCTCGCTCCCAGCACTGCCCAGGGCTCTGTGCTGCAAACCCACATGAAAAGCACACATCTCATTTCTGCCTGGCAATCTCGCCACCCCCACCCAGCCGCTCACACAGTCCATCACCAGGTGGGGCTTTTTGGAGCTCTCTGCTACCGCCCTAGATGTATGACCCAGAAAAATATTTTGGCACCTAGGATATTTCCAGGATCACATCTTCCAGTGCCAAAAATCTGTAAATTTGGAGGGTAAAAAAAAACCAACCTAACCCATCTCTTCTGCAATAGCTCATCTGTCAGAATCGTAAAGATTCTAAAGATGGTTCTGAGCCTGCAATGTTTTCTTTTAATAAAATGCTTTTGAAAACTGCTGTGTGTGAGTTTACAGAAGACAAAAGAAATTCCACTTGAGAATAAAATATCAGTAAATCCAAAAAATCCCACTCCCCCCCTTGAGCCTGCCCTTTCTCAATCATGAATGTACTGCAGCCAGTGGGGTCAGCACACCAATAGAAAGAGAGGCATTCTTTGGCCAACATGTATAATTACTGCTAAAAGGTCTTTGCAACACTTCAGGCAAGTCTGGCAAGAGTTAGAGAAACAGGATTCCTCATCCAAAGATTGAATCTGTCAAACAAAAGGACAGAAAGCTGCAGCTCCAGCCCATCCCCAAATACGGCTCTGGGAGCGCCCACACGCAGGGCACGGCTCACACAGCAGCAGCAGCAGCTGCAGCCCAGCCCTCGCTTTGCCTTGGCCTTGCAGCACAAAAGAGGCAGAGCCCACATCTGCTCCTGGAACTGAGGCACCTCTCACATGGCCCTCCCTGCACGGGACACTTGGCCTTCAGTGGCATTCTCCAAACACTCTTCTTTCCCATCAAACAAAGCCTGTTACAACCTACAAAGCATCACCATAAATGCTCCTGCATGAGGGATTCATCCCAGGAAAAGGAGCAACCAAAGTGGCCAACAAAGGCTCACTTCTTTCAATCTCACTAAGCGGGGGAAGACTTTTTCATCCCTATTCTTTTAGTGGCCTTACTTTACCAAGAACAATTAGGTAACTCTGTAACAATGAAGGAAATTAACTTGAAACCTTTGCTTCTCAGCCACATAACACAATTCAAAAGCTAACAGTACAGCCTCTTTTATTCCCATCCAATGGGGTTACCTGAGCAGAGGGAGACTTTTGAGGCAGGGATCTCCTGATTTCTCGAATCCATTTTTCTATTTCAAGGGCTAGCTGTGATTCTTGTTCCACAGCAGCATTCCATGCCGAGCTGGAGGCCGTCGATGCTGCACAACCAGGTGGAACGCAGGGGCCCGAAGTGCCTGGTGTGGCTGCAGGAATCCAAACACATTGGTCAGGCTCCACAAGGAGACACAGAGCTCTATTGCTGCCTTGGATCAACCATCCCAGGAAGCACACAGGAAACCCAGGCACAGAATCTTTTGGCACTCTAGGTCCCTCTTCCTAGTAGACTTGAGAATTTCTGTCTCACAATGACAGAGCATTGTGGAAAAATACTTCAAGCGGTCTCTTTTCATGACATTATGGAAAAGCAAGGCTAGAACTCTTTTCCCACCTGGCGAGTCAGAGCCTGGGGGCTGCTGCTCCCTGTGGAGCTGCTGCAAGCTGCAGGGCTGGATGCCGAGCACCTCCCGGTCGGCCGGAGGCAGCTGCTCCCCGTAGAGCTCCTGCAAGCGGCTGGGGGCCCCTTCCCGCCCGAGCGGCAGCGGCCGCTCCCCGCCGAGCCCGAGCAGGTGGCACGGCGGGATCCGGAGCAGCTCCCGCTCGGCGGGCAGCGGCCGCTCCCCGTAGAGCTCCTGCAAGCGGCTCTGCCCCTCCCGCCCGTGCGGCAGCGGCCGCTCCCTGTGCAGCAGGTGGAAGCCGCAGGGCGGGCGCCGGACGAGCAGCGGCCGCTCCCCGGGGCGCTGCTGGAAGGGGCCGGGCCGGGGGCTGCGCAGCTCCCGCCCGTGCGGCAGCGGCCGCGCCCTGGGCAGCTGCTGGGAGCCGCGGGCCGGGCGCCTGCGCCCCTCCCGCCCCGCCGCCGGCCGCTGCCTGCTGGCCGCGCTCCGGCGCTGCAGGCGCAGCAGCAGCTCGGGGCGGTCGCGGCGAAAGCAGGGGTTGGTGTAGTGCAGCCAGGCCCCGGCATCGCCCGGCACGGCTGAGCCGAGCCAGCCCGGCACCTTGCGGAAGCCGTAGCGGTACAGCTGGCGCACGAAGCTGCGGAACTGCGTGGCCCGGAAGGTGCGCGGGGCCGGAGCCCGGGGGCCGCCCGGGCTGAGCAGCTCCCGCTCGAGCAGGGAGCGGTCGATGAGCAGCCCCCGGGCCCGGCTGTCCCAGCGCACGGAGCGGACGCGGGGGTCGTTCGCCAGGCGCCACAGCTTGGCGGGGAAGGTGCCGGCCTTGAGGCCGGCGGGCAGCGGCAGCTCCGCCATCGCGCCGGTCGCCGACTGTCGCCACAACGGCCGCGGCTGCGGTAGCGGCGCGCGGCCTGAGGGGGGCGCTGCGCTCGGCCCCGCTCGCGGCCCCGCGCGGGCCGGGCTCGGCGGCACGAGCGCGGCAGAGCCGGGGCTGCGGGCCCAGCGCGGGCGGGGCGGGGCCGGGGCTGGCCGGGAGCGCGGGGCCGCTGCAAACCCTGCCCTGCTCCCATTCCCGCAGCCATCCCTGCGCCTCGGCTCGCGGCGTCACCCCAAAGCATCAAGGCCAGCGCGGGAACTTTCCGAAAGGGCTCGGAACTGAGGAATCCCGTGGGAAACTCTTCCTCTCTGTCCACTGAAAGCGAAATCGCTCCGTGTTCTGCAGAGCTGAAGGGAGGAAAAAGATGTTCCATTGGGTAGCTTCACTATTTTGATGGGGTTGCAAACAGAGTTCCCCGCTTGAAAGCAGATAAGGTCAAATGGGAGAAGAGGAAATGAAAAGAGAGAATTGAAGACATTCTTTTTTTCACTTTTCCTGCCAAATGTCTGGTTCTTTCTCGCTGTCTCTGCCTGTCTTCAGCAGATTTCACACATTTCTCTTTCTTTGGAGATAGAAGCAGCAACAGGAAGGGGCAGCAATTTTGTCAGCATTTTCATCCAAGCTAAACTCCTGCCACCTTGAAGGATGTTATTTTACCCAAGGGATTAATGGCTTACAGTGATAGTGAACTCACACTGCTGTCTTCATCAGGAGGTTTTGCATTCTTCTTTCCTCAGTAATACTTTTTTCTTTTTTTTCCAAATTCAGGGCAGAGTTACAATGTGAAATCCCTCCCAGAGCCACGTCTTTTCAGTGGAAACCAGCAAAGGTGATCTTGCAATGCTCTGCTTAGTGTCACTTGTTCTTTTTATTTTAAATTGTCTCTTGAATTTGAAACAGTTTCCAAGGCAGGGAAAAAATAGACCTATTTCTTCCATCTCTTTTAATTCCTGCCCCTTTTTAATGTTTTTACCTGCTTTAACCATGAGGGCTCCTGTGAGTATATTTGGTGATATGGCAGAAGCTCACCCCTCAGGCAGAGTGGATATTTCCCTTGCATCCAGCTTGTCCTGAGTTCTGGCTGACGCTGCCTCCTCTTGCCTCCTTCCAGGTCCCTTTGTGAGCAGCCCAGCCCTGTCCCTTCACTCACTGCCCTGTGGGTGACGTGCTGACACAAGGATTGTTGGTCTCATCACATTCTGGAGCAGTCTTTTGGAGTGAGTGTTTCCAAGATGCCCTGTCACCTTTTCCTCTGTGTGCTGGCTTTCTCAGGAAAACCAAAATCCCACTACCTAGAAAATCTCTTCCCATTTCATCTTAAACAGCTTAAAACAGAACCTGAAACTAGAATGCTGTGCCTCAGTGGGATGGTGTTTGTCTTTCTTTAGAGACAGTGTGAGAAACCTCACAGAAATTATCCCAGACACTGAATTACAACAAAATTTGTAATGAATAGGCCAAAAGGAGAAGACAGGAGTTCAGAAATGAAGGGACATCTTTCTCCATGTTTCGTCACCCTTATTTGCCTCATGTCTGTCTATTGCTGCTTCATCAAGAAAATCCTTTTTTTAAGGGCTCCTTTGTAATCTCTGTGAGTCATGAGACACACAGGAATACTGGCCCTGTGGCCTACTGGAGATGAGGAAGCAGCTGGTTGAAATGTGGATTGTCCATTGGAATGTTTAGTCAAAGCTGTGGTACAGTTATGGTTACATTGACTTTTCCACAGTACTCTGGGGCTAAGAATGAGAAATTACTATTGGCTGTGTTTTAAGGAAGCTGAAACTTAAGAAGAAATGTGCTTATCTTGTGTCTGGCAGCATGACTCTTCCCTAACTTTCTATGGTACTGGTAAAATTTAATGTCATTTACAAACACCACAAGGTAAATAATGGATATTGCATTTCAGTGTATGGGCCAACAGTTGGTTTAAAAATGAACAACAGAAAAGGGTTTTAATATAATTTTTATGAAGGAAGATCCTAAAAATTTTGGTATATGGTTTTAGATTAAGATTTTTTTCTAAGAATGACTTCTTTCCAGTTTAAAAGGAATTTGTAAAGACCAGAATTCAATGCACAGGCCTGATCACTTGAAGCTCTATTGTTTTGTACCTTTCTTTTTTTCCTACATGGCATTGTAACTTTTGAATCACAATTGTTACCACTTTGAAAATGCAATTCTCGTGTTTTTCCTGCTGGTAAATACTTAGCAGTTATAAATGAAAGAACATAGAGGTTTGAAAGTGAAATATGCTTTATGTGAATATATTTTTTTAACTAGTGTCCTGGTATTACATGCAACAAGGGCAACATTAAACCAGTCTATACTCCCTTATTTTTGAGAAGCATTTGAAATTATTCATCTTTTCAGTATGTCTGCCATACATTGGTGTGTGTTTCAGCTGAAACTCCCCTGTGTGCCCTGCTGCTAGCAGGTAAGATCTCCTTGCAGTGTAGGAAGACACAATTTTCCCTTTCTGATTTGCACACAGCTGTGTCACTGCCTTGACCTTTTCATCTCTGCTGCTTAGACAGTTTTTCCTCCAACACCTGTGCCAGCAGTATTCCTTAAGGTGATGAGGATGTCGTGGACATGCAGGACCCAAACTGTTCCTGATCTTCTGGGAGCTAACTGTTGGTCCCTGAATGAATCCTGTGCTGTTTATTTCTACACTGTCCTTGTGGCAGAGGGTGTTCCTGCCAGTGTTTTAGGTTACATGGTCTAAGCACAGCATCGTGACTAGTAAAAGCCAAAGAAACAAATGTGTCATTTTCTGTCCAATTTACCTGGGGTCTGTATCTGAGACTTCCATTGCTGATAAAAGTGAGAATTCTTGGCAGACAGATTCCTGCAAAGCAAGTAATGAGTCATTGAGTTTAGCATCTATTTCTTCAAATCCTTGGCTACAGAATGGGAAAGAGAATGTTCATAATTTTATTTCTCCTCATGTATATGGTTTTTACCTAGTGTGGGAAGACTTAGACTCCAAATTTTACCTTTCATAACTTGAACTATTTGCAAAGGAGATAGAATCAGACAAAAAAAAAATAAAAAGAAAAAAAATTAAAAAGTAAACGGAAGAACAAAACTAAGGAAAAAAGAGAAATAAAATAAAAATTGAAAAAGAAAGAGAAAAGAAAAAAAAGAATAGAAAAAGAGAAAAGGAAAACAGAAAAAGTAGAAAAAAAAAGGGAAACAGGTAAAGAAAAAGAAAAATAGAAAAAGAAAAATAACTAATAGAAAATGGAGAATGAGAACAGGAAAAGGAGAAAGAATAACAAAATATAAACAGAAAGAGAAGATGAAAAAGGAAGAGAACAAGAAAATAAATTGAAAAAATGAAAATAAAAAAGAAGTAAAAGAAGATGCAGAACAAGAAAAAGAAAAATGGAAAAGGACAAGAAAAGGAAAAAATAAAAAATTAAAAGGAAAAAAAAAAGAAAAAGAAAATGTAAATTAAAAAGAAGAAAAAAAGATAAAAGGTAGAACACAAAAACAACAAAGAAATAAAAAGAACAAAGAAAAATATAAAAGAAAAAGAAAAAAGAAAAAGAGACAGAAAAAGAAAAAGAGGGAGATAAAGAAAAATAATAAGAAAAAGGGAATGAAAAAGAAAGAGGTAAAAAAAAAAAACCAAAAAGAAAAAAGAAAATATAATAAGAAAAAGGAAAAAGAAAAAAGAAAAAGAGCCAGAAAAAGAAAAAGAAGAAAGAAAAAGAAACAGAAAAAGAAAAGAAAATAAGAAAAATAAAAAGAGAACATAAAAGGGAAAAAATAAGAATAAGAAAAATTGTCAGAAGAAGAGAAAAAAAAGAAAAAAATAGAAAAAATAAATAAAAAAAAAATTTAAAGAAAATAGAGAAAAGAAAAATAGGAAGAAAAATATAGAGACAAACAGGAAAAATAACACGGTAAAAAGAAAAAAAAAAAAAAGAGTCAGAAAAAGTCAAAGGAAAAAGATATAGGAAAAGATAATAAGAAAAAAGGAAAAACAAAAACGAATAGAAAAAGAAAAAAGAAAAGAGGCAGGAAAAAGAAAAACAAAAAGAGAAAAGGAAAATAAAAAGAAAAGAAGAACAACATGTAAAAAAGAACAAAAAAGGAGCGACAAAGAAAAAAGAGAAAGAGTAAAACAATAAGAAAAAAAGGAAGAAAAATGTTGAAGAAAAAGAGAAACAAATAGAACAAACAAGAACAAGAAGAAAAAGGAAAATGTAACAGAAAATAAGAACAAAAATTATAAAAGAGAAAGAAAAAAAATAGAAAAAGAAAGAAAGAAAAACAAGGAAAAAACTATCAAGGAGAAGAACAAGGAGAAAAAGAAAAGAAAAAAAGAAAAAATTGAAAAATAAAAGAACAGGAAAAGAAAAAAACCCCAAGAAAAATAAAAAGAAAACGAAAGAGAAAAATAAAAATAGCAAGAAAAATAACAAAAAGGAAAATAAAAGTAAAAAATATAAAGAAAAAAGGATAAGAACAGGAAAGAAAGAAAAAGAAAAAAGAAAATCCAGAAGAAGAACAAGAAGAAAAAAGGAAGAAAAAAATGTTGAAGAAAAAGATAAACAAATAGAACAGAAACACGAAGAAAAATAAAAAGGAAAATAAAAAGGAAAAGAAGGAAAAGATGAGGAAAAAGAACAAGAAAATAAGAAAAGGAAGAAGAAAAATAAATATATAAAATAGAAGAAGACAAAGGCAAAGGAAAAGGAAATGGAAAAGGAAAGGGAAAAGAGAAAAAACAGCAAAGTAATTGTTAAGCAGTTCTGCTTGCTTTTTCCTTTAATAACCAAAGCACATCATTTTTTCTGCATCCTGTAGCATCTTTGGAACAGAAAAACTTAAAATGGCTCATACGAACATTATGTGGCCAAGGGTGCCAAACGAATCCCAGGATAAAAAACTTTGCTACTGAGAAGATTGACATCTCGGCCCTTGGCTGCAACCCAAGGGGCCTCGAGACAAAGGTAGAAAGTTAAAAGTTCTGAGGATTTTCACTGTGCTCACCCCTGGCAACTGGCCAAAGCCGCAAGACTGCACAGAACGGAGTCCGGGACAAGCAGCACAAGAGCCACCAAGAGAGAAACAAACTATTCCCCATCCCTATGACAAATGCAATTGCTTTATATGAGTTAGATACAAGATAAAATCAGTTTTTGTGGCACATCCGTATGTTAGTACTGCCTGTTACGATCGCAGGTTTTTAGGAATTTGTGTTAAAAATTGACAAATGTATTGAGTAAAAAAGAATTTAAAATTTAAGGGGCGAGCTCCTTATCCTAACAACAATCACTGTTGTCTCAGATATGAAAATTTCTGTTATCTTAAAAAAATGAAAATGGAAAAGAGCTCAATAAAAAAAAATGGAAAAAACCCCAAAAGAAATAAAAAGCGATAAAGATCAGAGGGAAAAAGTTAAAGGAACTAAATGAGCTCTGCAAACAATTAAAAACAGCACTGTGGCAACTGATTTTGCCAACTTCAAATAAAAACCTTTGTGTAGATTGCAGAAATTGCCATAAAATTAGACTTACAGGCTGATAAATGAAAACATAAAAATTAAAGTTATTAGGAATATAAGGAGTACCAAAATACAGGTCTTTTTAAAGCACAAATCAATATAATAAAAAGAGAAAATGGGGGATTGTTATATATGTGATTCATGCTAATTAAATTGTAACAATATTAGTAAAATTGTTGCTTTATAATAAATAGAAAAATTGTATTTAATCGTTATAAAGCAAAAAGGATAAAGGTAATGGTTAAACAAAGCAGATGGACTCATCCTCTAGATGTTTGGTGGGAGTGAGGATAGTAAGGATATAGGTCTAAGAACAGCATCTAGAAATAAAACTTTCGACCTTGAATTGGGCCAAATTGGGATGATTCCAAAGCATTGGACACTGGAATAAGGCCTGGTGTGGGAGCATATATTTAATTATATAATCCTAAGCATAATGTGCTTGCGCTCCCTGCGAGGTCACACAGTGAACACTGAGGAAGACCCAGAGCCTTCATCGGAAACAAGACCCCGAAAGGAGGAGAGACCCCGACCACTGGTGACGCATGGCAACACAACACAGGGACGTGGATTTTAGGAATAGAAACTAGGAGGAGCTTTCTAGAACATTCTGTATTAGTATGTATTAGTAAACAGCATGTAAGTGAGATTTTTAGCTTGACTGATTCGGTACGGTGTGAGAGGAAGGGCCCTGCCCGTACCCCCGGTCAGTTTTGCTTCTGCTTTATTTGAACCAAACCTCAATCCCACTAAATTACTCCCTGCCTCACTGCCTGATTTTGTATATACTTAAATATCTGTAACTAATATACTTTGATTGTATTCATTTATATACAATTGCTGCTATTATTAATAAATTGCTGCTAAATTTAATTTTGTTGTTTGATTAATTGGACAAAATTGAACATATCCAAATATCCACTTATAACAGTACTCACCTGGAATGTGTATCTCTCAGGGTGTCTATTTATTTAGAACACTATGAAGACTGTAAAATTGAAAACCAAAAGTGCAGCAGAAATCCATTGTGGTTTATGTTGTTCTTAATGAGATTCTTCAAGCTGAGCACAGACTTTGTGTTCAGCAGCACAGGCAGGGGCTTCTTGGACCTACTGCTCTAGCATTCATTATTTTGAGTTACTATTTTGAGTTTGCAGGAATAAAAGAAGACAAGCCCATCAACTATGGAAGAGAAAAAGTCACTGACAGGAACCAGTGGGTGAAGAAATGTGAGGGGGGGAAAAGGCAGAAAACATGAGGTGGCAAGTGTGAGAAATGTGAGTGGAAGTAGGAGAGAAGTATGAGGGAAGAAAAGAGTAGGAAACCTGAGCAGAAAAGAGTGAGAAAAACTGAGGGGGAAATGGTGAGAAATGTGAGTGAAAATAGGAGAGGAAGATTAGAGGAGAAAAGGGCAGGAAATAGGATGGGAAAATTCTGAGAGACGTGAGTGGAAAAGGATGACAAACATGGGGAAAAAATGGAGGGAAATGTGAGGGGAAGAGAATGAGAAACCTTACTGGCAAAGAGAAAGAGGCAGAAAATGTGAGGGGAACATTGTGAGAATCCTGAGGGGGAAAGAGTGAGAAAGCTGAGGACAGAACAAGGCAGAAAACATGAGTAAGAAAAGGGCACAAAATGTGAGAGAGAATCTGTAAGGAGCATGAGAGGAAAGAATGATAAATGTGAAGAGAAAAATGTGAGAAATGTGAGAGAAAAATTGTGAGAAACATGAGGGAAGAAAAACAACAGGAAATGAGTGGGATGATGTGGAAATGTGAGATGAAAAATGTAAGGAAAGTGACCTGAAAAGTGAGAGGATTTGTCTTTACTAACAAGCTGTGGATCTGCTGGTAGATAAGACTAGCACTAAGAGAGAAAAGAAACAATAGGATGGGTTCCACTGACTGATGAATGGAAAAAGATATTTGCCTTTACAAACAAACTGGAGGTTTGCTGATAAATTAAACTGGATATTGAAAGATGAAAATAGCAATGGGGAAAAAACTATGAATTCTGTAAGAATTAAAAATTAAAAGGGAGGATTATACATAAGGTGGGAATCTTAGGTGTCTGGCATTCTGGGAAGTCTGTACCTCTTAAGTACCTCAGACAGTGGGGAAAGAGAAAGGCAAATGCAGCCAGGAAAATAAGATAAAAAGGAGGTTGTGTCCTCCAAAAGTTTGAGAGATCCCAGGGGAATGCCCCATGAATTCTCCCTTTATTGGAATAAAGCACAGAGGACTCTTCTGTCTCCTTTTTGGACATAAACCTCTGGTGTTAGTGGATTAATTTTCCTGTCAAAAGGGTGGGGGAAAGGAATAAAATTTGAGAGGGAAACATGATGGGAAAACTGTGAAAATTGTGAATGGGAGCAGGTGGAAATCTGAAAGGGAAAAGGAAAGGAAATGTGAAGAGAGGAAAGGGCAGGAGAGAAGGCAAAATTGTCATAACAGCTGTAATAATTCCTAGCACATTCCCCCATACATGTGTTTATTTGGACAGACCCAGGGCTTTTCTGTATGTACGTCTCTACCTCTGCCTTTATTCCTATTTGGAAGCAGTCAAATTGGAGGAATACATCCGCCAGCAGGAGCTGCTCCAAGCGGGGACCGTGACTGGCGGTGCTGATTCCCAGAGAATTCTGTCTCCCGGGTGCAGCCGAGGCAGGAGCGGGTGGAAAGGCGCTGGCGCTGCTGCTGCTCTGCGCACTGAGCCCCGGCCGGGCAGGGCACGGCGCCCGCTGCGCTGCGGGTCCTTCTGCTGCCACAGCCCGGCACACCTGGGACAGGGTGTGACAACCTGTGGGAAAACCGGGGGCTTTGTGGGGCTGCATTGCTCTGCACACACCCGGGACACCTGTGGCACAGAGCTTTGGGCCCCCAAAAAGGTAAACCAGATGGAAACAGCTGGAGAAGGTTTCATTTTCACCTTTCTTTATTCTTCAATAGAAATGACTAAAATGAAAGTTACCAAGCACGGCCTGTTCCCCACTGCCAGTTCAGTGTAGGAAAAGAGGCATTACTTTATTTCAGTGCTGACTGTGTGGGAAATCACTTTCCTAACACGTGCACATCCACGTGTTTGTATCCATGGAATTAAGACATATTTATTACTTTGCTCAAACTCACTGGCTAAACATTCCCACAAAGTATTTGATATACTGAAATCACTTCCTCAAAATTAGGGCCATTGTGAGTAGTTCCCTTGAGGGTCTCTAGTGTTCATTTGGTGAACATCCCATTCCTCAAAATTTCATCCTGTGGTCAAGATGTCTTAACTGTCTTGTATCAAAGGAAGGAGATCATGGAAACAAGATTCTCCACCTACTTTTGATTTGGTTTGCTGGGTGGGTTGGTGTTTGGGGTTTTTTGCTGTTTGTTTGTTTGTTTAGTTTCAATGGGGTTGGGGAAGTTTGTGGAGTTGTTTTGGTTGGTTGGTTGGCTAGTTTTGTTTGGTCTGGTTTGTCTGCTTATAGTCTTAGCCTGAGACCTCCAGTACACAGAAAGGTTAAATCCCTGGCAGGTGCACACCTGGAAAGCAGCTGGATGCATAAGGAGGCAGACTTCCATTCCTTTAGCTTTAAACGACTAAACCGCGCTTTGTTTCTTCCTTTCTTCATTTGAGCCTTTTGCAAATATTTGCATTTTCTTTTTCCTAAACACTGACAATAGATGCTTGAATTTTTTGGTTCTCTTTTGCTTTGCCTTAGGTCTAGAATGTCTTCAAGTTCCTCTGATAAGGAGACATTCTTCACTGAAGGACACAGCAAATACATGAGACAAGGTTTTGAGTCTGTGAAATGTCCAGGTCCCCAGTACTTCCTTTGACATGAGCTGCAAGATACAGATGGTCAAGCCAATATTCCTGGACAAGAAGAGGGAGATGTATCTTCCACTGCTTGGCAAGAAGTTTTTCCAGCAAGCAGAAGATGCAGGAGGGCACCTAAACTCCAAGAGCCATGCAGAATTTGTCTGCCTCTCTCAGTTTGTGTGTCATTGATAATCACACAGGCCCACAGCCACACATCTGGATGAGGAATAGTCCATACCTTATCAAGTCCAAGAGAAACATTCCACAATCACTTCTGAGCTACCTTAGGCAATGACTAAACTACCTGTGACAGCAGCAAGAACAAGATGTGATTTTTTTGAAAACTCTCCTGAAAAATCCAAGTTTTTTTCCTTTGCCACAGCCCTCACTACAATATTTCACCATGACCTTTAGTCCACCTAGAGCTACTCAGGCAACAAATGCCACTTCCCTCTGGCAGAGGCACAGGCAGCCTGAATGGGCACAGATGATGAGAATTTCTTCCACCTGAGCTACCTGGGCTCTTCAATGTCCCTGACATGCTTCCACAAGCTCAGCTCACTTGAGGGAGGATCACAATCCTGGCAGACCTGAGCAGCATGTCCAGCACACAGGGTGACTCAAAGCAAGGCATCACAGCTTCAGCTCTAACAAGACTGGGGCAGTCACCACACTAAACAGATCACAGAGATATTCAGCTGAGACTGGGGAATGTACAGAGACATTTTAGTCAGGGAAGAGCAGCACTAGAACAGCCTGAAGTGCTGTTTGCAGACAAAACAAACCAAAAGGAGGAAGCAGAGAAAGAGGCAGACGTTGCTTGTGAAGTTCAACAAAGAACCATTTCACACCAAGTTCATTCCAAAACTGAGGTGCATTTTCAGGGCAGTTAACATGACTTTTTGCTTTGCAGTTTTGTTTGTTGTATAACAGACTTTATGTTCTCTCCTCTTACACTCCAAAGCCCAGAGACTAAAGTGGCCCCCTAAGTGCTGGTTTCAGCTGTTTTGAATTCACTAGACTGGAATCTATGGCTACTGTCTTATGAGCAATTGGAGAGACAGGGAACATTCTGAGTTGTGATCAGAAGCCAATTTTGTTGAGTATACAAGGTGTTTATAGAGGGTTTAACTTTCATGGCACTCACATAGGGTTCTAATTTTGGTAACTATGTCCCATCGGTTAACCCATTCTTCATGACATCCCATTGCCTGGCAACATTATCTTATCACAAAGTTTCACAATACATTTCTTGGTCACTTCTTGCCCAGGGAGCATTTATCCATGTCTGTCTCTCCCATGGTTTCTGTTCCATAAGGCCTAAGACACCAGGCCCCTTTATCAGTTCCATTGTACTCTCTGGTTTATTCACCATACTCTGTACCCGGTGTTGCAGTAACTTTGTCTTTGTCTGATTCTATCTCCTTTGCAAATAGTTCTAGTTATGTAAGGATAAATTTGGAGTCTAAGTATTCCCACACTAGGTAAACACCATATCTGTGAGAAGAAATAAAATGATGAATATTCTCTTTCCCATTCTGTAGCCAAGGATTTGAAGAAATAGATGCTAAACTCAATGACTCATTACTTGCTTTGCAGGAATCTGTCTACCAAGAATTCTCACTTTTATCAGCAATGGAAGTCTCAGATACAGACCCCAGGTAAATTGGTCAGAAAAGGACACATTTGTTTCTTTGGCTTTTACTAGTCACGATGCTGTGCTTAGACCATGTAACCTAAAACATTGGCAGGAACACCCTCTGCCACAAGGACAGTGTAGAAATAAACAGCACAGGATTCATTCAGGGTCCAACAGTTCGCTCCCAGAAGATCAGGAACAGTTTGGGTCCTGCATGCCCACCACAGCTACATCACCTTAAGGAATACTGCTGGCACAGGTGTTGGAGGAAAAACTGTCTAAGCAGCAGAGATGAAAAGGTCAAGGCAGTGACACAGCTGTGTGCAAATCAGAAAGGGAAAATTGTGAATTCCTACACTGCAAGGAGATCTTACCTGCTAGCAGCAGGGCACACAGGCGAGTTTCACCTGAAACACACACCAATGTATCACAGATATACTGAAAAGATGAATACTTTCAAAATGCTTATCAAAAATAAAGGAGTATAGACTGGTTTAATGTTGCCCTTGTAGCCTGTAATACCAGGAGACTAGTTAAAAAAATATATTCCCATAAAGCATATTTCACTTTCAAAACTGTCTGTTCTTTCACTTATAACTGCTAAGTATTCAGCAGCAGAAAAACACCGGAATTGCATTTTCAAAGTGGTAACAATTGTGATTCAAAAGTTACAATGCCATGTAGGAAAAAAAAAGAAAGGTACAAAACAATAGAGCTTCAAGTGATCAGGCCCGTGCATTGAATTCTGGTCTTTACAAATTCCTTTTAAACTGGAAAGAAGTCATTCTTAGAAAAAAATCTTAATCTAAAACCATATACCAAAATTTTTAGGATCTTCCTTCATAAAAATTAGATTAAAACCCTTTTCTGTTGTTCATTTTTAAACCAACTGTTGGCCCATAGGCTGAAATGCAATATCCATTATTTACCTTGTGGTGTTTGTAAATGACATTAAATTTTACCAGTACCATAGAAAGTTAGGGAAGAGTCATGCTGCCAGACACAAGATAAGCACATTTCTTCTTAAGTTTCAGCTTCCTTAAAACACAGCCAATAGTAATTTCTCATTCTTAGCCCCAGAGTACTGTGGAAAAGTCAATGTAACCATAACTGTACCACAGCTTTGACTAAACATTCCCATGGACAATCCACATTTCAACCAGCTGCTTCCTCATCTCCTGTAGGCCACAGGGCCAGTATTCCTGTGTGTCTCATGACTTTACAAAGGAGGCCTTAAAAAAAGGCTTTTCTTGATGAAGCAGCATGTAGACACACGTGAGGCAAATAAGGGTCACGAAACATGGAGAAAGATGTCCCTTCATTTTTGAACTCCTGTCTTCTCCTTTTGGCCTATTCATTACAAATTTTGTTGTAATTCAGTTGCTAGGATAATTTCTGTGAGGTTTCTTACACTGCCTCTAAAGAAAGACAAACACCATCCCACTGAGGCAGAGCAATCCTAATTTAGGTTCTGTGTTAAGCTGTTTAAGATGAAATGGGAAGAGATTTTCTAGGTAGTGGATTTTGGTTTTCCTGAGAAAGCCAGCACACAGAGGAAAAGGTGACAGGGCATCTTGGAAACACTCACTCCAAAAGACTGCTCCAGAATGTGATGAGACCAACAATCCTTGTGTCAGCACGTCACCCACAGGGCAGTGAGTGAAGGGACAGGGCTGGGCTGCTCACAAAGGGACCTGGAAGGAGGCAAGAGGAGGCAGCGTCAGCCAGAACTCAGGACAAGCTGGATGCAAGGGAAATATCCACTCTGCCTGAGGGGTGAGCTTCTGCCATATCACCAAATATACTCACAGGAGCCCTCATGGTTAAAGCAGGTAAAAACATTAAAAAGGGGCAGGAATTAAAAGAGATGGAAGAAATAGGTCTATTTTTTCCCTGCCCTGGAAACTATTTCCAGTTCAAGAGACAATTTAAAATAAAAAGAACAAGTGACACTAAGCAGAGCATTGCAAGATGACCTTTGCTGGTTTCCACAGATATGACGTGGTTCTGGGAGGGATTTCACATTGTAACTCTGCCCTGAATGTGGAAAAAAAGAGAATAAAGTATTACTGAGGAAAGAAGAATGCAAAACCTCTTGATGAAGACAGCAGTGTGAGTTCACTATCACTGTAAGCCATTAATCCCTTAGGTAAAATAACATCCTTCAAGGTGGCAGGAGTTTAGCTTGGATGAAAATGCTGACAAAATTGCTGCCCTTCCTGTTGCTGCTTCTATCTCCAAAGAAAGAGAAATGTGTGAAATCTGCTGAAGACAGGCAGAGACAGCGAGAAAGAACCAGACATTTGGCAGGAAAAGTGAAAAAAAGAATGTCTTCAATTCTCTCTTTTCATTTCCTCTTCTCCCATTTGACCTTATCTGCTTTCAAGCGGGGAACTCTGTTTGCAACCCCATCAAAATACTGAAGCTACCCAATGGAACATCTTTTTCCTCCCTTCAGCTCTGCAGAACACGGAGCGATTTCGCTTTCAGTGGACAGAGAGGAAGAGTTTCCCACGGGATTCCTCAGTTCCGAGCCCTTTCGGAAAGTTCCCGCGCTGGCCTTGATGCTTTGGGGTGACGCCGCGAGCCGAGGCGCAGGGATGGCTGCGGGAATGGGAGCAGGGCAGGGTTTGCAGCGGCCCCGCGCTCCCGGCCAGCCCCGGCCCCGCCCCGCCCGCGCTGGGCCCGCAGCCCCGGCTCTGCCGCGCTCGTGCCGCCGAGCCCGGCCCGCGCGGGGCCGCGAGCGGGGCCGAGCGCAGCGCCCCCCTCAGGCCGCGCGCCGCGGGCGTTGTGGCCGCACTCGGCGATCGGCGCCATGGCGGAGCTGCCGCTGCCCGCCGCGCTCAACGCCGGCGCCTTCCCCGCCAAGCTGTGGCGCCTGGCGAGCAGCCCCCGCGTCCGCTCCGTGCGCTGGGACAGCCGGGGCCAGGGGCTGCTCATCGACCGCTCCCTGCTGGAGCGGGAGCTGCTCAGCCCGGGCGGCGCCCACGGAGCGGGCGGCGAAGGGGCGGGGCCGGGCCCGGACTCCTTCCAAGCCACGCACTTCGGCAGCTTCGTGCGCCAGCTGAACCTCTACGGCTTCCACAAGGTGCCGGGCGATGCCGGCGGCTGGCTCCACTACACGAATGCCAACTTCGTGCGCGACCGCCCCGAGCTGCTGCTCCGCATCCAGCGCCTGACCAGGGCCAACAGGCAGCGGCTGGCGGCGGGGCTGGAGGTGCGCAGCCGGCAGCCCGGCCGCTTCCAGCAGCCGCACACGGAGCGGCCGCTGCCCGCCTGCTGTGCCGGGCAGCCCCCCAGAGCCGGTGAGACGGGCTGCGAGCTGCGGGCGCCAAGGGTGCCGTGGGCTGTGGCCGTGGGCAGGGGCCGGCACAGGGGCAGGAGCGGCGCCGTGGCTGGTGCTGCTCCGTGCCCGGCCCTGGGATGCTTGGGGAGCTCTCCGTGAGTGCGTGTGAGCCGAGGGCTCGGTCGTGGTCAGACCCAGCGGGAGGGAGCCTCCTGGTCCTTTGGAATAGAAGGGAAGAGACCTGGCAGTTGGGTTTCTGGCAGTTGCTTCCTGCCAAGGAATGGCAGCAGGACAGTTTCCCAAGACAGTTGAACCAACAGGGGAGAGTGAAGCAGGCAAGGAACTGTGTTGAATGGCCCCAGAAAATGTTTTTTTTTTCTTTCATTACTTCTTTCTCACTCTGCTTGGGAGGATGGGAGATTTTATCTTCCCTGGCCGAAATAAGGTTGCTGCCGAAGGCCTTGCAAAGCCAATAGTGACCCAGCCTTCCCTTTGCTTCCTTTCTTCTTCCCTCACTGCTGCACAGCTCCCTCAGGCCAGAACCTCACTGCTGCTGCTGCTGCTGCCTCACGGGAGGATTCAGAGCTGCATCCAGGCCCTTCCAGGGGATGTGCAGGTGCTCAGGAGTCTGAGGCTTCCCCACCAGCTGCCAAGAAAGTCTGTGCCTCCTCTGGACTTTTTGGGGCTTCACCAGTGGAACCATCAAGGGAGCTCATCCGCAAATTTAATCTGCGCAAGCTCACCATTCCGCTGGTTCGCATCGACCCTGAAGCTGCCTGCAGGGCCCTTCGAGAGGGCAGCAGCTGCAAATCTTCAGAGCAGCCGAGCCCAGCCAATGACCCATCAGGTATGGAAAGAGTTTCTACCCTTGCTTTCCAAACAGATCCTGTTTAGTGACCCTTTGAAGTATCTTCCTGCAGTGCCCTGTCATGGTTAGATATGAAGTGAGAATCAGGTAGAAAGTGCCAAGTATCCTAGGAACAGGGACCATGAAAACTGATTCTCAGTCTGTTATTATTGTTCTTGCTGCAGATTTGGAGGACGTTCTGGGCATTTTCCAGACAGCCTCTCTGTAAAGGTAGAAGGGCGAAGTAAAAACTATTTCTTGAGAAGTGGTCAGTGTTGGCTGAACTCCCCTCTTTCTTTGAGTGAATCCAAACAAGGTTGGGGATAGGATGCAGCAGCTGTTTAAGACTGTCTGCCCTGAAAATCAAGCTGTACTGTTCAATTGAGCTCTGGGCGTCCACAGGACAGCTCCAGCTGCAGAATTCGGCCTCACTCACAAGGTGCTTTTTAAAATAATCTCACAGTTTGATTTCAGTGTTTGTGCCTGAAGATCTGGGCTCTCCCTGGGTGAATCCACTTGCTGTGGCCTTTTGTGATGAGGAACCCAAGCAGCCGAATCCAAAAGCTGATGGGGAGATAGGAAAGGCTGTGATTCTAAAGTTTTTGTGTCCCTTTGGAGCGGGGGAGATAAGACCTGGCAGTTGGGTTTCTGACAGTTGCTTCCTGCCAAGGAATGGCAGCAGGACAGTTTTCCCAGATGGATGAACAAATGGGGGGAACTCAGCAAGCAAGGAATTGGTTGTTGCAAAGCCCAGAACATGTGTGGATTTTTTCCTTTGTACGCCTTCTTTGAAGGATTGGAGCTTTTGTTTTTCCTAACAGAGGGACAGTTGCTGCCAAGGGAAACACACACAAAGCCCAATAGTGACCCAGCCTTCCCTTTGCTTCCTTTCTTCTTCCCTCACTGCTGCACAGCTCCCTCAGGCCAGAACCTCGCTGCTGCTGCTGCTGCTGCCTCACGGGAGGATTCAGAGCTGCGTCCAGGCCCTTCCAGGGGATGTGCAGGTGCTCAGGAGTCTGAGGCTTCCCCACCAGCTGCCAAGAAAGTCTGTGCCTCCTCTGGACTTTCTGGGGCTTCACCAGTGGAACCATCAAGGGAGCTCATCCGCAAATTCAATCTGCGCAAGCTCACCATTCCGCTGGTGCGCATTGACCCTGAAGCTGCCTGCAGGGCCCTTCGAGAGGGCAGCAGCTGCAAATCTTCAGAGCAGCCGAGCCCAGCCAATGACCCATCAGGTATGGAAAGAGTTTCTACCCTTGCTTTCCAAACAGATCCTGTTTAGTGACCCTTTGAAGTATCTTCCTGCAGTGCCCTGTCATGGTTAGATATGAAGTGAGAATCAGGTAGAAAGTGCCAAGTATCCTAGGAACAGGGACCATGAAAACTGATTCTCTGTCTGTTATTGTTGTTCTTGCTGCAGATTTGGAGGATGTTCTGGGCATTTTCCAGACAGGCTGTCTTTAAAGGTAGAAGGGTGAAGTGAAAATTATTGCCTGACAAGTGGTCAGTGTTGGCTGAACTCCCCTCTTTCTTTGAGTGAATCCAAACAAGGATGGGGATAGGATGCAGCAGCTGTTTAAGACTGTCTGCCCTGAAAATCAAGCTGTGCCATTGAAATCTCAGCTGGGTTCCCAGAACAGCTCCAGCTGCAGAATTCGGCCTCACTCACAAGGTTGCTTTTTTTAATAAACTCACAGTTTGATTTCACTGTGTGTGCCTGAAGATCTGGGCTCTCCCTGGGTGAATCCACTTTCTGTGGCCATTTGTGATGAGAAACCTAAGCAGCTGAATCCAAAAGCTGATGGGGAGATAGGAAAGGCTGTGATTCTAAAGTTTTTATTCCCTTTGGAGCGGAGGAGATAAGACCTGGCAGTTGGGTTTCTGACAGTTGCTTCCTGCCAAGGAATGGCAGCAGGACAGTTTCCCAAGACAGTTGAACCAACAGCGGAGAGTTAAGCAGGCAGGGAACTGGGTGTGGAATAGCCCTAGAATGTGTTTTTTTCTTCCATTATTTCTTTCTCACTCTGCTTGGGAGAATGGGAGCTTTTCCCTGGCAGAAGTGCAGTTGCTGCCAAAGGCCATGCAAAGCCCAATAGTGACCCAGCCTTCCCTTTGCTTCCTTTCTTCTTCCCTCACTGCTGCACAGCTCCCTCAGGCCAGAACCTCGCTGCTGCTGCTGCTGCTGCCTCACAGGAGGATTCAGAGCTGCGTCCAGGCCCTTCCAGGGGATGTGCAGGTGCTCAGGAGTCTGAGGCTTCCCCACCAGCTGCCAAGAAAGTCTGTGCCTCCTCTGGACTTTTTGGGGCTTCACCAGTGGAACCATCAAGGGAGCTCATCCGCAAATTTAATCTGCGCAAGCTCACCATTCCGCTGGTTCGCATCGACCCTGAAGCTGCCTGCAGGGCCCTTCGAGAGGGCAGCAGCTGCAAATCTTCAGAGCAGCCGAGCCCAGCCAATGACCCATCAGGTATGGAAAGAGTTTCTACCCTTGCTTTCCAAACAGATCCTGTTTAGTGACCCTTTGAAGTATCTTCCTGCAGTGCCCTGTCATGGTTAGATATGAAGTGAGAATCAGGTAGAAAGTGCCAAGTATCCTAGGAACAGGGACCATGAAAACTGATTCTCAGTCTGTTATTATTGTTCTTGCTGCAGATTTGGAGGACGTTCTGGGCATTTTCCAGACAGCCTCTCTGTAAAGGTAGAAGGGCGAAGTAAAAACTATTTCTTGAGAAGTGGTCAGTGTTGGCTGAACTCCCCTCTTTCTTTGAGTGAATCCAAACAAGGTTGGGGATAGGATGCAGCAGCTGTTTAAGACTGTCTGCCCTGAAAATCAAGCTGTACTGTTCAATTGAGCTCTGGGCTGTCCACAGGACAGCTCCAGCTGCAGAATTCGGCCTCACTCACAAGGTGCTTTTTAAAATAATCTCACAGTTTGATTTCAGTGTTTGTGCCTGAAGATCTGGGCTCTCCCTGGGTGAATCCACTTGCTGTGGCCTTTTGTGATGAGGAACCCAAGCAGCCGAATCCAAAAGCTGATGGGGAGATAGGAAAGGCTGTGATTCTAAAGTTTTTGTGTCCCTTTGGAGCGGGGGAGATAAGACCTGGCAGTTGGGTTTCTGACAGTTGCTTCCTGCCAAGGAATGGCAGCAGGACAGTTTTCCCAGATGGATGAACAAATGGGGGGAACTCAGCAAGCAAGGAATTGGTTGTTGCAAAGCCCAGAACATGTGTGGATTTTTTCCTTTGTACGCCTTCTTTGAAGGATTGGAGCTTTTGTTTTTCCTAACAGAGGGACAGTTGCTGCCAAGGGAAACACACACAAAGCCCAATAGTGACCCAGCCTTCCCTTTGCTTCCTTTCTTCTTCCCTCACTGCTGCACAGCTCCCTCAGGCCAGAACCTCGCTGCTGCTGCTGCTGCTGCTGCCTCACGGGAAGATTCAGAGCTGCGTCCAGGCCCTTCCAGGGGATGTGCAGGTGCTCAGGAGTCTGAGGCTTCCCCACCAGCTGCCAAGAAAGTCTGTGCCTCCTCTGGACTTTCTGGGGCTTCACCAGTGGAACCATCAAGGGAGCTCATCCGCAAATTTAATCTGCGCAAGCTCACCATTCCGCTGGTGCGCATCGACCCTGAAGCTGCCTGCAGGGCCCTTCGAGAGGGCAGCAGCTGCAAATCTTCAGAGCAGCACAGCCCAGCCAATGACCCATCAGGTATGGAAAGAGTTTCTACCCTTGCTTTCCAAACAGATCCTGTTTAGTGACCCTTTGAAGTATCTTCCTGCAGTGCCCTGTCATGGTTAGATATGAAGTGAGAATCAGGTAGAAAGTGCCAAGTATCCTAGGAACAGGGACCATGAAAACTGATTCTCTGTCTATTATTGTTGTTCTTGCTGCAGATTTGGAGGATGTTCTGGGCATTTTCCAGACAGGCTGTCTTAAAGGTAGAAGGGTGAAGTGAAAATTATTGCCTGACAAGTGGTCAGTGTTGGCTGAACTCCCTCTCTTTCTTTGAGTGAATCCAAACAAGGATGGGGATAGGATGCAGCAGCTGTTTAAGACTGTCTGCCCTGAAAATCAAGCTGTGCCATTGAAATCTCAGCTGGGTTCCCAGAACAGCTCCAGCTGCAGAATTCGGCCTCACTCATAAGGTTGCTTTTTTTAATAAACTCACAGTTTGATTTCACTGTGTGTGCCTGAAGATCTGGGCTCTCCCTGGGTGAATCCACTTCCTGTGGCCATTTGTGATGAGAAACCTAAGCAGCTGAATCCAAAAGCTGATGGGGAGATAGGAAAGGCCTGTGATTCTAAAGTTTTTATTCCCTTTGGAGCGGAGGAGATAAGACCTGGCAGTTGGGTTTCTGACAGTTGCTTCCTGCCAAGGAATGGCAGCAGGACAGTTTCCCAAGACAGTTGAACCAACAGCGGAGAGTTAAGCAGGCAGGGAACTGGGTGTGGAATAGCCCTAGAATGTGTTTTTTTCTTCCATTATTTCTTTCTCACTCTGCTTGGGAGAATGGGAGCTTTTATCTTCCCTGGCAGAAGTGCAGTTGCTGCCAAAGGCCATGCAAAGCCCAATAGTGACCCAGCCTTCCCTTTGCTTCCTTTCTTCTTCCCTCACTGCTGCACAGCTCCCTCAGGCCAGAACCCTCGCTGCTGCTGCTGCTGCCTCACAGGAGGATTCAGAGCTGCATCCAGGCCCTTCCAGGGATGTGCAGGTGCTCAGGAGTCTGAGGCTTCCTCACCAGCTGCCAAGAAAGGTCTGTGCCTCCTCTGGACTTTCTGGGGCTTCACCAGTGGAACCATCAAGGGAGCTCATCCGCAAATTTAATCTGCGCAAGCTCACCATTCCGCTGGTTCGCATCGACCCTGAAGCTGCCTGCAGGGCCCTTCGAGAGGGCAGCAGCTGCAATCTTCAGAGCAGCCGAGCCCAGCCAATGACCCATCAGGTATGGAAAGAGTTTCTACCTTGCTTTCCAAACAGATCTGTTTAGTGACCCTTTGAAGTATCTTCCTGCAGTGCCCTGTCATGGTTAGATATGAAGTGAGAATCAGGTAGAAAGTGCCAAGTATCTAGGAACAGGGACCATGAAAACTGATTCTCAGTCTGTTATTGTTGTTCTTGCTGCAGATTTGGAGGATGTTCTGGGCATTTTTCCAGGACAGGCTGTCTTTAAAGGTAGAAGGGTGAAGTGAAAATTATTGCCTGACGAAGTGGTCAGTGTGTGCTGAACTCCTCTCTTCTTTGACGTGAATCCAAACAAGGATGGGGATAGGATGCAGCAGCTGTTTAAGACTGTCTGCCCTGAAAATCAAGCGTCCATTGAAATCTCAGCTGGGTTCCCAGAAACAGCTCCAGCTGCAGAATTCGGCTCACTCCTAAGGTGCTTTTTTAATAAACTCACAGTTGATTTTCATGTGTGTGCCGGAAGATCTGGGCTCTCCCTGGGTGAACCACTTCTGTGGCCATTTGTGATGAGAACCTAAGCAGCTGAATCCAAAAGATGATGGGGAGATAGGAAAGGCCTGTGATTCTAAAGTTTTATTCCCTTTGGAGCAGAGGAGATAAGACGGCCGTTGGGTTTTCTGACAGTTGCTTCCTGCCAAGAATGGCAGCAGGACGTTTTCCCAATGACAGTTGAACCAACAGCGGGGGGAACTCAGCAAGCAAGGAATTGGTTGTTGCAAAGCCCAGAGCATGGGGATTTTTCCTTGTACGCCTTCTTTGAAGGATTGGAGCTTTTGTTTTTCCTAACAGAGGGACAGTTGTGCCAAGGGAAACACACAAAGCCCAATAGTGACCCAGCCTTCCCTTTGCTTCTTTTCTTCCTCATGCTGCACAGCTCCCTCAGGCCAACAACCTCGCTGCTGCTGCTGCTTGATGCCTCCGGGAGGATTCAGAGCTGCGTCCAGGCCCTTCCAGGGATGTGCAGGTGCTCAGGAGTCTGAGGCTTCCCCACCAGCTGCCAAGAAAGTCTGTGCTCCTCTGGACTTCTGGGGGCTTCACCAGTGGAACATCAAGGGAGCTCATCGCAAATCAATCTGCGCAAGCTCACCATTCCGCTGGTTCGCATCGACCTGAAGTGCCTGCAGGGCCTCGAGGGGCAGCAGCTGCAAATCTTCAGAGCAGCCGAGCCAGCAATGACCCCATCAGGTATGGAAAGAGTTTCTACCTTGCTTCCAAACAGATCCTGTTTAGTGACCCTTGAAGTATCTTCCTGCAGTGCCCTGTCATGGTTAGATATGAAGTGAGAATCAGGTAGAAAGTGCCAAGTATCCTAGGAACAGGGACCATGAAAACTGATCTCTGTCTATTATTGTTGTTCTTGCTGCAGAT
>NW_027635846.1:0-42970 GCF_903797595.1 Erithacus rubecula
TTGTTCTGAAGAGTCTCTTCTCCTTCCTCTAAAGACTGAACTTACCTAGCAAGTATCACCTTCAACTTCTCCCTATCCATTTCAGTGTAGCCAGGCCAATCAGTCTGAAGGGTCTGAAACAGATGTTCCTTCAGACTGAAGGAATTATCCTTTAGATTCAGGTTGGCTACCTACAGGCAGACATTTTAGAAAACAAACCTTTATTATGGTTGCTAAATGCAAACTACAGAAATCCAACTGGTTCTTAACAGCTCTTTGTGAGCACCCAACTGGAACTGAACAATATCCTTTGATACAGAGAGGATTTATTCCTCTATCACATGAGTTTTAAACTGAATCAAAGTTTCACCGATGGGAAACAACCGAGTATCTCTATTCATATCTCATAAGTGTTCCTTTCAAAACAACATTTAGTGCCACAATGTGTAAGCAGAGCTGGTCAGGCCCAGTGTCCCTCCCTCTTCATGTGGCAGAGCCAGGGTTCATTCCTGCAGAGTCCTTCTATGAGAAAGTCGTGCTCTTCTCTTGTTCTATTCCTTTGACAGTAAATGAGGTTCATATCTTTCTCAAGAGAAATACAAAATCTACTCAAAAAGGTAAAATGAGGTAGTAAAACCTCAAGACCACTGATATGAAGTGTGCTGGTTTAGACTTCATCACCTGACACTGCTGAGAGTTCCTGCTGAGATGGAGACAGGAAAATCTCCATCAATTTGACTGCTAAAACACATTAAATAACTCATCAAAACACCACCATCATCTCTCAAAATCTGCCTTTTTTCTTTCTTTGAAAACATAATAAACACTGATATTGCTCTGGTGGTCTCTGTTGATGTCTGTCTCTCGTTATAAAAAATGCAAAGTAACAAATATACCCTGAATCAAGAATTCATGTCTTAAAACCAGAACTAAGATTGTGTTGGAAAGGGAAGCAAGTATGTGAATCCATTTAAGAAGCAACTCTGTGCATCCAAAACTGTGTCCATCTGAATTATCCCCCTGGACATTGCTCATAGCAAAAGAGGAAATATTCTGATGATCCATGAATGTTTGCATAATTCAACAACAGCCGTGTTGAACAGGAAATATTTTAAAAGGAAAGTTTCTTACTTAAACAGTGGAGGAACAAGTAAAAATTAAGGATAAAAGAACAACATGGCAGAAGAAAATTGCTGGAGCCAAACTGCACAATCTCACCTGCTGGAGGATCTTGCCAAGGGTTCCCTTGTCCTTTTGCATGACTCCATCTCTCTGCAAGCGGGCAAGTAACTCTGGCTTCTTGTACGTACTCAGAGCAAGCAAATGAATCACCCTGTCCCTGTAGGGTCGGCGATAAACAGCAGTGCAAGGACTCTCTTCACTCTCTGCTGGCTTCATGGCTGTTTCCTTCTTCTCAGGTGCACAATGTGAAATGTTTGGTTGGGCTCTTATGGTGTCTACTTGTTTTCCAAAGGAAACGAAAACAGAAAAAGAAATGTCATAAGGGGAGTTTGGGAGAAGGGAAGCAAGCTGATTTAAAATTATGATGGAATTCTTTGAGACAGAGCTGAACTTGCATATCCTTGTGGATCACTGTGAGGTCAGAATATTCTCCTATTATGTAACAAAGCCCAATCCCTGACTGGCACTACGTGGAGCATTTTGCAAGGGCACCTCTACCCTACCAGCAACCAGACCTGTCTCACCTGAGTTCCTCTGTGCCAGTCCAAAGCAAAATTTGCCAGCCCCATTTCCACAATTGTCTCACTACTGCCACTCTTCAATACCAATTGCTCAATGTGAAGTATTCCCTTAGGATCTATGCAAACTCTCACCAAGAATCACAGAAATCATCATTCACATGTGAAACTGCACATCCCTAATGAGAAATTTGTGGGTTTAATTTTGTCTCTCCAAAAAGACACAACACTGTCACCTTAAAATGCTCTGCACTAAGCTAAGGCAGAGCAAGAGCTGCACTTTCAGTGAGTGACCATCACTGAGTCTCCAATGCAGCCAAGAGTTCAAGGAGAAAGCCATCCTCTCCCAATTGCTGGAATTTATAGGCATGGGCTTCCCTTGAAATCCAATGCCTGAGTACAACTGAATTGGCCAGAGCTCAGCTGACAAATGAGGTGAGAGTGGTTCCCAAAAAGATCACAAGGTTTGGGCAGCACTCCAGGCTGGGATTTATCTGGTACTAAGGAAGCACATGCTGGAGTGAGCTCCAAGAAGAATTTCAACAGCAAAAGCTGAATTTTGACTCGAACAGGCACCAAAACCCTTTGTGTTTTCCTCAGCTCTAGATACAATTGTTTGCATAGGTGTCAAATGGCAACAGTTTACCCCAGGTTACTCAGATGTAACAAAATTTGGATTGTGTCCTGAACTCATTATTTAGTCTAGAATGTGCCACATTGGAGCTCAAACATCGCTACAATGTCTACTGCCATAAGCATACTTTTTAACAAAAACAACCTACTGCCATCCAACTGCTTCATTCTGGAAACAAAATTGGCTGGCAGGGAAGCTAAAAAGGTATTCATCTAAAATTTGCCTGAACTTTTAATGCAATTGAAGTATTCACTTGCAAAGATCGCAAAAGAAATACTCAACAGTCTTCTAGAAATCCCCCAATTTTTTGCTTGTGAGAATGTCACTTGTGACTTGTGCTTGTGAGAGCGTCATTTGCACGAAGTGCTGCCTCAGCACAATTCCACTAGTGTTTCTGTTTCAGTCATCAGCAGTGGCAGAGCTTAGGACAGGGACTGGGCGTGAAGGGGAACTGGGAGTCACCTGAACTTTGCATCCTTTTATGTCAGCTTCATGAATGAGTTTGCTCTAAGAGCATCTGTGCATTTATAAAAGAATGGGAACAAATCACGTAAGGTACCAAACACATCAACTTGGATTATTATGCAGCTTTTTATTGCTTGTTTAGCCTACATTTTCTCCTGGTTACTGAATTTAAATAACTTTGCAATTAATTGTTTAATTAATCATAGGCAGTGTATTCATCTTAACCATTGTAATTTTCTGCCTTACAAAGTAAGTAGCTAGGTGTCTTTTGGCAATCTATTGTCAGAGTTGGATTGTTAGATCCCAAAAAATTTTCATTTTTCTAAACTAACCCTGATAACATATGATAAACAAAGCCTGAAGGCTTCAAAATCTGGATACCTTGAATCTAAACTTCAAGCCCTCCAAGAACACATTGGAATGACCAGAACACAAAGAAGAAACTAATAAAGACATTTCAGCCTCACAGGTCAAAAGAACTTTTGTGGGGAAAAAAACTAAGACTGAAAAAAAGGGAATAAATTGCATGAGAAGGGAGAAATCAACATCCAATACAAGAGAGAACAATAAGTAGTAAATGAGGAGTGTGTATCATTTAGAACCAATGGACAGGAATTTCTGTGTTTACTGAAAATATATCAGTAAGTGTAAATGCTTAGAAAGTGGCATGTATGTGGCTGGAGCTCTCCCCTATGCACCAGAGCTGGCAATAAAATAATGTCTACTTCCAATACTAAAAAAAATAACTGCTCCTGGGTTTCATTTATCCTTACATTCTTGGTGACCCTGGTCTAAATATGGAGCAATGAGGAGTGCACTCATTGTGAGCAAGAGCCATTCCCAGAGCATGAATTGAGTGGTGTCAGAGCAGGGGGAATCTCCCCCTTGCACTGGCAGCTCCTCAGTGTCATCCCTGGGAGTCGCTTCCCCCGGGGCTGCCTCAAAGGGGCCGTGGGGCACCAGTGGGGCCCAGCCCTGCCCAGCTGGTCCCGCAGGGTCAGCAGCACCTGGCACCAGCACCATGGCCAAGCCCTGACCCAGAGCCGACCCCAGAGCCCGGCACAGCCCCTCAGCTGCTGGTGCTGCCCCTCTGGGTCCCCCTGAGGGGCATGGCAGCGGCCGTGGGGGCTCTGCGGGATGCAGTGCGGGCTGGGCCCTGCGGAGCACAGTGGATCGTGCCCAGGCCCGCAGCTCCGCCATCCCGCCCTGCCTCGGCTGATCCGCTGCCACACACACACTGATCCCGCAGCAACATCTGCAACATGGGCAATATGTGCTAGGAAAATATGTGCTCTTTGTTGTTTGGCCTTTCTGGCTTTCAAGGCTCATTAACAGAAACAGACATTTTCTCCATGAAACGAGAACAGCCAACAAGCTCCAAGCGATGGCCTGGCCTTGGAAAGGCAGGTTACTTGTTGGCTGAATTGCCTTATTCAAGTGCGGGGCTTGATAGGCTTCAGTGGCCTCAGACCTAGGGGAGGTTAGCAAGGCTTGGGAAGATGAATGCACCTCGGATGGTGGACACAAAGAATTCGGAATTGCACAAGGACATTTGGCAGAACCCCAAAAATGAATAAAGCCAATGCAGCAACTGTGTTGAATCAGCTCTATTAGGTAAAAGGTTGTTCCAGCAGGAGCAGACCATGGCCACCCACTCAAGAAATGTCTCACTATAAAAGAAGAAAGAGACTGAGTATGCAGAGTAATTAACATGAGAAGTGAGAAGATCTGTACTCAACAGCAGACAGAATACTAATTATGAAGAGAACTCGGTAACCTTCAGTCAATTAACATGAATAGCTTTGCTGGCTAAAATGAATAAATAGTAAAATGTTCAGGTACTTGTGGTGCTGGCTTTGTGAATTTATCCCTGAGCCCCCCCATTTTGGCACAGAACTGTAAATATTTACCTCCACTCAGGTGTGGATCAGCCTCTTGAGCAGCAGGTGTGAGCTCCAAGCAGTGTGGAGCAGCACTCGCTAAAGGCTCTGACACCTCCGCTCTCGCTGCAGCCGCGGAAGGGTCTGACCCGTCCTGCCTGTGCTGGTGACAATGGCCATGTGTCCTTGGAAACGGGGAGTTCCATGTTCCAGGCTGGGTGGGATGTCACTGAGGAGCCAGATGGACACACCCAGGACAGATGGAATTCCCAATGGGAACACCTGGGCATGCCCTGCCCTGTCCCATGACTGACTCAGCTCATTTCCAATGCAGGAAGGGCACTCCGGCAACCCCAGTTGCTGCAGCTCTGCAAACCAGGGCTGATTAAGTGTTTCTGCACAAAAGTGCTGTACTTGGCTGCCTCCAAGGGGAAGGTACATCTTAACACCTCTCACTAGGGCAGCAAGGTGCAGCCCTCCCAGCACTGGTCGATCCTGTGAATTTATGCAAAGCAGCCCAAGCTTCCCTACAGCAAACACAAAATAGCCTGGGAAGTTCTCCTGAGTCACAAAGCAGGAGAAATTCCCCAGGTGGATTGATCCTGCTGTTGGCTGGTCAGTCTGTGACATCTTGTTATTGAGAAACATTAAAACATAAAAGAACACACTTTTGAGTCAATATTAATAGAGGAGGTAATATCAATTCTGCTTTCTAACTGGAAAACTCCAGGGGCAGATATGGAAAAATGACAACCCCACATAGGGTGAAAGTGCTTTTATAAGTCTGGAAAATTAGCATGATTGACAAGAATTCCCAAGGAGAAGCACAATAATGAGGAAATTTCCTCCATTTCTTTCCACCTCTTCTGGAGCCCCTCTTTCTTGCTACTAGCTGTACTAGCTGTACAGGCTATACCTACTTTATGAGAAAGTACCTTGAGAACATGTTTTAACCCTGGTTCACAGAGGAGCTAACATAGTATAGGAGCCTTTGGGATGTGTTTTGTCCTTCTGCCTATCAGGAGAGGAAAAGTACTGAAGTTACCCCGAAACTATGTAACCATACAACAGTAGTCTACAAATCTATGAATACATATGAAGGGAAAAAATAGCAAAAACTATTTGGGCATCAGAAGGAGATACTTCCCCATTCCTAATCATATCAAAACCACTATTAATGGAACTTTCAATTTGAAAAAAAATGCTCAAAGGCAATGTAGCATTTATTCACAGGATTACAAGGAAGGGAACCTCCCAATGGAGTTGAGGTTTGATACAGTTTTTATTCTGAGACCCACTCAGAACTTGAACTAGAGTGTCATCCTGAAATGATCATCACCACCTCTTGAACTGCCTCCATGGATTCACTGCAGGGATCAGAGATGCCAGTCTGGAGAGAGGCTCAGCTGGCTTCAAATATGGATGCTGCCCAAAGGGAAAATAACAACAACAAAGGAATCATTACTTTGCAAACTCAGTGCCTCACAGGTTCAAGAGGGATTCTTTGGGTTCCAGAAACAGGCAGATAAAAGACTGACAGGACCATCTGCACCTCTGCCTTCATGACCTTGCTATCACAGGCCAATACAGCCCACAGTCCCACTAGTCCATTCAAGGTCTCTTCAGCAGCAGCAGCAGCAGCAGCAGGAGTGGCACAGCTCCAAAAGCATCAGGCAGCAGTTCCCATTCCCTGTGTGTGCATGGCAGCAGGGCCAGCACTGCTGGGGCCAGGGCGAGTGGAGAGCAGGGGCAGCACCGACCCCGACGAGCCACTGCTGTGACACTGCCAGCGGGACCCCACTGGGACCAGGGGCGGGAGGTGCCCCCGAGCACTGAGATGGTTTTGGCAGCGCAGCAAGGCAGCTCAGGTGCCTGCCTGAGCCTTGAGTGGGCAGCAGCCAGCTCTGCCAGCAGCACCACACGGCCAGAGAGCTGCTGTGCTTCAGACTCACAGCCACGGCCACCCAGCAGGACAATTCCCATGTCACAGCTTCAGAGAGCTTTCCTCTTACCCTGGTGGATCCCAGGGAAAACTTTTGGACATTGTGACAGAGAATCTGCTTGTCCAAGATACTGATGACTCCACTCACAAGGAACTCAGCACAAGCTGAGCCTGAGCAATCCCTGTGGGAACAGCTGAGGATTCCATTGCAGCTGAGGGGACAGGATCACTGCCTGGGAAAGGACAATTCCAGGGAAGTACTAAGGCCTCAACAACAAGCCCTAAGCCAAAGCTGACTTGCAGATAAACCTTCTAACCAAATATTATATTTATATGCACTCATTAACAAAATATGCATGATCATTACCAGTATATGTATGAATCTGCTTTTAGTGAAAGAGACGTTTACCTTTCTACATTTAGAAACTGGACAAGTCCACAGAACTAGATATCTCTATCTGGTTGTGTTTGAAGTTATATGGTGAAAGTAAACTCTCTTAGTATCTCCCTGAGCCCTGGATTAGAGGAGAATGAAACCAGATGTTCCCACACTCGAAGTTATGGTGGCTTGTTAATACAAGGGTGTAAAATCTGGGCCCTCTCACAGCAAAGTTGATGGCTTTGCCTCTGGGTTGGCAAATTACAAAGGAATTTCCATTTTCTGGCAGTGCCTCTCCAATCCTTTGCTGTGACAGGGGCT
The DNA here is from genome assembly GCF_903797595.1 of Erithacus rubecula. Taxonomy (NCBI): domain Eukaryota; kingdom Metazoa; phylum Chordata; class Aves; order Passeriformes; family Muscicapidae; genus Erithacus; species Erithacus rubecula. The sequence continues at coordinate 7,301 of NW_027635846.1, forward strand.
CCCCAGGTGATGTGTCTGGACAATGGCCAAGTATTTGGGTAATTGGTGTTGTATCTTTCTTAGTCCCTACAGGCCATTTTTGTAGTAATAATGCAGTGCATTGCACAGGTTATCCTTTTGTATTTCTTTGCTGCATTCACTTCAGTAAATGACACTTATTCTGTAAATTGCTGTGGGTGCCTTGGTGCTGACCCTGACTGCTGGCAAAAGAGCAACCCATTCCCTTCAGAGTTGGACGTGGTGGAGGCACAAAATTGTGGCGGGACTGAGGGGAGCCACACACAAGATGGCGGCTGGGGCTGAGGCAGCCACACACAAGATGGCGGCCGGGGCTGTGGGGAGCCACACACAAGATGGCGGCCGGGGCTGAGGGTGTCCCTCCAGTGAGCTCTGCAGCTCCTGCTGGCCCAGCCTCAGCCCCGGGGCAGCGCAGGGCAGGCAGAGCCCCCCTCTCAGCCCTCTCTTTAAATGGACATGAACAGACACCCGGGGACAGACACAGTGTGGCACCTTTGGTCTGTGCACACAAACATACACCAGGCAGTTTGTAACGTCGGCTGGCAGTATTTTGATGTCAAGGCAATTCAAATAGGTGAAAATAGGAAGAAACTCCAGGGTTTAAAGATTTTAAAATAAACCCCTTTTTTTTTTCAGTTTGGGTTTTTTCTCTCCTTTTTTTTCTTTTTCCCCAAAAGAGGGCCTAAAGCATTTCCTGTACAGGTGGATTTCATTGAGCATAAAGAGGCATCACAGCCTGTTTCCTCCATGCTGCAGTCGTAGTGACTGTGAGGTGATGAAGATGGAGATGGGATCTGCTTGTAGCCGACTGTGCCGTGGGTGCTCACATGGAATGTGAATCCCTCAGATACCTACTATTTAAAACACTATGAAGACTCTGTAAAATTGAAGTACAAACCAAAACTGCAGCAGGAAATCCATTGTGGTTTAGGTTGTTTTTAATGAGGTTCTTCAAGTTGAGCACAGACTTTGTGTTCAGCAGATGCACAAGCAAGGGCGTCTTGGGCCGAAGCTCTGGCACCCATTATTTTGAGGAGGGGATTGCAGGAATAAAAGAAAAGGAGCCCATCAACTACTGAAGAGAAACAGTCACTGAAAGGAACCAGGGGGTGAAGAAATGTGAGGGGGGTAAAGAAAATACAAGGTGCCAAGTGTGAGAAATCTGAGTGGAAGTAGGAGAGAAGTGGGAGGGAAGAAAAGGGTAGGAAACCTGAGTGGAAAAGGATGAGAAGAGTGAGGGGGAAATGGTGAGAAATGTGAGTGAAAATAGGAGAGGAAGGTAAGAGGAAAAAAGGGCAGGAAATAGAATGGGAAAATTCAGAGAAACATGAGTGGAAAAGGGTGAGAAACACAGCAGAAAATATGGAGGGAAATGTGAGGGCAATAGAGTGAGAAAATTTACTGGCAAAGAGAGAGAAACAGGGGGAAAATGTGAGGGGAATATTGTGAGAATCCTGAGGGGGAAAGAGTGAAAAACCTGAGGACAGAAAAAGGCAGAAAACATGAGTGAAAAAAGAGCACAAAATGGGAGAGAGATACTGTAAGGAACATGAGAGAAAAGAATGATAAATGTGAAGGGAAAAGTGTGAGAAATATGAGGGGAAAAAGCTGGGAAACATGAGGGGAAAAGTGAGAAACATGAGGAGAAAACTTTGAGAAACATGACTGAGTAAAGGAGAGAAACACAAGGGCACAAAAAGGCAGGATATGAGATAGAAAAATTGCAAGAAACATGATGGAAGAAAAACAGCAGGAAATGAATGGGACGGTGTGGAATTGGGAGATGAAAAGTGTTTAGAAAGTGAGCTGAAAAAGGTGGGGGAAATTAGTAAAATTTGGGAAGGAAAAAGGACCAGAAAACTGTGAGAATTACAAGTTGGAACAGAAGGAAATGTGAGAGGGAAAAGGAAAGGAAATGTGAAGAGAGAAAAGGGCAGGAGAGAAGGCAGTATTAGCATAACAGCTGTCATAATTCCTAACACATTCCCCCATACATTTGTCTATTTGGACAAGCCCAGGGCTTCTCTGTATGTGCATCTCTCCCTCTGCCTTTATTCCTGTTTGGAAGCAGCCAATCAGGCAGGAGTTGCCTGGCTGCAGGAGCTGCTCCAAGCTGGGAACGTGACTGGCGGTGCTGATTTCCAGAGGCTTCTGTGTCCCAGGGGGAGGCAGGGCAGGATGGGCTGAAAGGTGCTGGCGCTGCTGCTGCTCTGTGCTCAGAGCCCCGGCTGGGCAGGGCACGGCGCACACTGCGCTGGGGCTCTGTCTGCTGCCACAGCTGGGCACACCTGGGAACAGGGTATGACAACCTGGGGAAACCATGGGGTTTGTGGGGCTGCATTGCTCTGCACACACCCAGGGCACCTGAGCTTTGGGCACAGAGAGCTTTGGGCCCCAGAAAGATAAACCAGAGGGGAACTGCTGGAAAAGATTTAATTCTCATCTTTCAATAGAAGTGACTACAGTGAAAGTTACCCAGCAGGACCCCATCTGCACTGCCAGCTCAGGATGACAAAGGAGGCATTAACTTTATTTCAGTGCTGGCTGCATGGAGAATCACTTTTCTAAATGTGCTCGCTTCAAAATCTCACCTACTCGTTCGTAACCATGCAACTAAGACACTCTCATTACTTTGCTGAAACTCACAGGCTCAGCATTCCCCCAAATTACTTGACATATTTTAATCACTTCTCAGCAATTATTAACAGGAGGTTAGGGGTTAATTGAGGGTCTCTGGTCATCATTTGGGGAATATCCCATCCCTCAAATTCTCCTCTGATGGTCAAGGGCCTCCTCAAACCATTTTCTTCCCCTTGAATGCATTCCAGCATCCTTCATAGGTGGACCATGCTCTTTCTTCTCAAGGCTAACATAGCCACTTGCACACATTCATCACTAAAATTAAGGAAGAGAGAGCTCAACACTGTGTGTTAAAGCTAAAGGAATTCATTATTTATTACAGTTATACATTTTCTCAACACCTTCCTTCTCTGGGAATTGCACACAAGCATTTTGTCAATGCACCTTGAAAATGCTTGTGCAGACTGAAACCACTTTGGGTCTTTCTTTCACAATTTCAAAATCACCTTCTGAAACTCTTCTGCTCCCTTCCATATCAGTTCATTACTCAAGCACAAGTGTCAGACTCATTCTCAATTCCCTCTGTCAGATATGAGGTAATATTTTGCTGCAGCCGAAAGGTTATTAGAAAAAGGATGGAAGTTGTTGCTTCTAGGTGTTGTTATTTATGGTTTGGATTTGTTCTAGTCAATTTGCAGGGTGTTACTGTGAGCTAAGAGTGGGGCAAGGATGAACACCAGACCAAAAAGGAAGTAGGATGAGATGGGAGAGGACAGACATAAAAGTAGGGAGTCAGGAGATAACACAGGTTCTCTAGTTTTGTCATGATCCACTGAACCTGAGCGGGAGTCGTGATGGGTCATTTGACCCCAGGGTGAAAAAGATAAAAGGGAAGAGACTCAGGTTTGTTTAGCAGAAAGCAGCAATGCAGTTTATTGAGTGCCAACAATTCAGTTTTGTGTGTGTGTGTGTGAGGGAGGGAGAGAGAGAGAGAGAGAGGGATGAAGTAAAAAGGGTAGAGAGAGAGAGAGAGATGGGATACAGTTACGATCCTCCGACGAGACGAGACGCGTCTTTAATCCGTTGGGGAAAAAGAGATCTCGGACTCTTCTTTAAGAAAGTCACTTTTTCTAGTCCTTTTTCAAAGCGAGTGGCCTCTGCCCAAAAGGTGGGGAGATTTATGGACTATTGTTGTGGAGATTGTAGCCCCATGACACAGGTGCAGGGCAGGGTGAGATAACCAGCGTTTTTAGTACTCACTACCAAAATCTTCTATGAAAATACTATCACAACCAGTTCTAAAGCATGCACACCCATTGCTCATATACCCCAGTATTATTTCAGGAATGTCCTTTGGATAACTTTCAAAATTGCAGGCATTCTGTTCTGTCTAAGCAAATATCTTGAGCTCTGATTGCATTACTTTCACAGATAAACCCTTGTTGTTGCCAGACAATGTTAAGTTTCCAAATTAATAATTTGTTACTTTTCACCAATTTGACGGGCCCATTCTCTAAGCTCAAAGGGTAGAGAACAGCTCCGTCATGACTCAGCCCTAAGGCAGTGATAGGGAATATTGAATGTACTGAAGTATCACATATGGTCAGTGCAAAGACTGTTGCTGTGTTTATGCTAGGGTCACCAGGATTGGAATTATTTTTCAAACTCATGGTCATTATCCCAAATTATTCTCCAAATTTCAGTAGGAAAAGTGGCTTCCTCGACTTCTTGTATAATTGAGGCAGCAACTGACTGCATCCACAATTGAGCCTGGATACAGCAGAAAGCTAAAGAGATGCTAGCCAATTTATTCATTGATACTTCTAAATCAATACTATTCAAAATTCCTAGTCTTCTTCCCACAACACCGGTTATGTCTTTTGTTTGCTTCTTGAAAGGATCCTGGGTTTTGCATCCTGGTTGTCCACCCCTAGAAAAGGTGAACAAGCTGGCTGAATTACTGAGACATTGTTTTGCATTGGCAGTTTGACTTGTTTAAAAGACCATGCCGAATTAAACAATATTTGCTGATGGCCAGTTTTCCAAATTACCTAAGGTCCAATTTAAAAAAATTTCAGGCTCAGTATAACCAGTGGTTGGGTAGTAGGTGTTACAACATTAACATCAAGTTCCCCTCTGTATTTATATTGTTTTTACCACACATAATTTTATGGGAAAATTGTACAATAGTTCAATTTTGATTTTGAATCTTCACAAAATAAAACACAGCTGTAAGGTCTGTGCTGTAACTGTATACAGGTTCAATGCGGGATTCAGCAATTAATCTTCACGTTCCATCGTGTTATTCTGTGAAAAGTAAACACAACAGAATCTGCCACAAAGAGGCAGGAGGTTAAAATGATAGAACTATGCAGACAGAAATTCTGTTAACTTCCCAGTCATTTTTCTGCCAAGAAGGAAGCCACTCTGTACCTCCTTTAAACACAGTGTAAGAGTCAGTGTAGTTGCAAACAAGAGAGGCACTCTGCACTTCAAGCTGGAAAACACCCCAAATAACCATCAGCACTCCAACCCAAGAGTCACCCCATCCCCCAGCAATAATTTGTTCAGCAGAAGTATCAGTGAACAAAGAATTAGTGAACAAAGATTGTTTGGGGGAGAAAGCAGAGGCTACTTTCATTATTGAGGGAGGTTTGTCATCGCTGTTGCCCAAGTTCTCAGTTTCTGCTATTGCCAGATTTTTTACAGTTCCTTCTGTTACCGAGGATTTCTGAGCCACTCTGTCAGGGGGGGCAGTCCCAGTCTTCAAAAACTTCACTTCCTGAGAAGGTTTTTGAATTTTCTCTGAGGCAATTTGCAAGTTAGGGCTTTCTAGGTGTGAAATTATTTTCTGTTGCACATCCCTCATTTCTTCTTTTTCTTCTCCTCCTATCAATACATCATCTATGTATTGGTACACAGTTACAGTGTCAGGTCTGGGTTTTTGGATCTGCCATACAGGGGAGTTTTGCAAGTCCTGTATAACCCGGTTTGAGCCCTTTTTTGACATGAGAGCGAAGAGTGTATTGTTTTACATTTACAGGTAATTGCATAGGTGATTTATGATCAGCAGTGAATTGTATTTCGTGTATAATTTGCAAGCAGGCAGCTTTGTGAATGTTTTTTAGGAGTTGGTCTGGGGTGCCAGTTATGGCTAGAGGATCACCTCTCTCTAGGGGGCTAAGTCCCCCAGCCCAGTAGGCTGCACGCTGTGTCAGAGACCACGGAACACGAGCGTTTCCAGTTATTAAGAAAACTTCAGGCCCCCAGTATCCACTGGCTTCTTGTTCACTTAATTTAATTTGATCTCCTCCAGTGAGTGAAACTCCAAAAACATACTCAGTCTCAGATTCTTGGGGAAGACGTGAGTATTCTTTCTTTAATTTGGCCAATTCAGTAGCAATGTATGGTATTTCTTTGGAGGTTATGTGGGGGTCAAAATCCTCCTTGTTCACGTGTCTATATTCCGTTTTAACAAGAGGTCTCATTTTAGAGCAGCAATTTTCCCCACTATTTTGTTCATGTACTAGTTCTCTCTGTGGGTATATCTGCTTTATGTGATATGTTTCCTTTTCTTCTGTTTTATTAGGTGTATCTGCATGTTGTGAGGCATGTGAGAGTTGCAGCAAATAGTTGTGGTTTCTTTCCTGCTCTAGTTGGTTTTGCAGAGTTTCTATTTGATTTGTTTTCTGTTCTAGTTGGTTTTCCAGAGATTCTACCTGATTTGTTTTCTCCTGTAATAGTTTTTGCAAAGCTTCCACCAGGTTTTGCAAGGAGTGTATCACTTCAATTTCCTCATTCACTAGTTTAAAATGAGATTCTACAGCAGCTGAAAGACAGGCGCGTAGAACTGTGCAAAGTGTGGTTTTATTTTTCTTGCTCAGTTTGAATTTTGTTTCATGTTGCAAAGAATGTATCCTATCTATCACATTTTCTAAATTAAACCAATTACTGTGTGCCCAGTCTTCGCCCCCTTGGGAGGGTCTGGCATTATACTTAGCTAGTAAAGCATAAAATGCAGCTTTATCATTTTCAGACATTTTTACGAAGGGACTAAAACCACTCTCAGGGAGACACACTTAAAGTTACACAAAAAGCACAGCTGAAACTGTGAATCCCTTCTCTTCCCTGGAGTGGGTGAAGAGACACACTGCTTGGGAGGTACTAACTTAATTACAGAAACAACCTGTCTCTTCGCGATCCCAAGTAGTCAAATACAACTATGCAACAACTAAATATATAATTATAATAAAAATATAATAAATATATAATTATATAAATAACAATATTCTGTGAGTTACGATTATGTGCGAGGGGGAAAAACCTCTTCAGGGAGGTCAAGACTTAACACCCAGACTTTTGCTGGGGACAACCCTCTGTTGTCCCTGGGTGGCTGAGGAGACCAAACCACTTGAGAGGTTCTCTTTAGATATACAATGGTTGTCTCCTCAACTACACCAAGCAGCTAAACAACAAAAAACACAAGTCCCATCTTTTGCTCAGTTGAGATCCTTTAAAAAATTCTCCGATAACTGAAATGGAGTTGATTATCTACCTGGGTCTGTGTGCAGATTGCGGGAAGAACCCAATACCACCTACCTCCCTTGCTTTCTAACACTGTTCAGTCCTTAGGGCACTGACAGGCTAGGTGTGGCTGAAATGGCACAGGTCTTCCCCTGGTACAAAGTGCACAGAAACCCCAACTCCTCCAGTATCGGGAATTCAATTGCCAACAACGCCAAATAATGTCACGGTCCACCCAACCCGAGCGGGAGTCGTGACAGGTTCTTTTATGGATGTCAGAACGCAAAAGACACAGCAGGGGACAAAACCAGTTTACTTTTACAGAAATGCACTTTATTTAGTGCCAACCAAAATGCGATAGTGGGACACAGAGAAAGAGAGAAAGGGGGGTCGGGATTATAGCTACCAAGATGGGCAGACGAATCCTCGTGGAGCAGCCAATAGATGTCTGTTGCCGTCTGGGGAGATCCTGGGGGTCTGCTCTGAGAAAGTCACTTTTATAGTCCTTTCCCAAAGCGAGTGGCTTCTGGCCAAAAGGTGGGAAGATTTATGGACTATTGTATGTGGAGCTCATTACCCTGAGGAACAGGTGGAAACAGGATGCTTCAAGGCACACCAAACCATCTTTGTTGTTATGAACACATGCAGGGCAGCCCGTACTGACCAGTCCACTGTTCTTCCATCTGTGGGAGCTTTGTTGAGTAAACTCCCCGTGACTAGTTGTCATGAGAAACCAGTCCTGGTAGGCATCACCTGCAGAACAGTCACTTGGCGTTCCTCCCATCCCTGGCCAGCGCAGGCCTCAGGCGAGGGTCGTTGGGCAGAAACAGACGAGAGGCTTGGACAGACTCTCACAGAGCTGTCAAAAGAAGAAACCAGCAGCGACCGTGAAGAATCCCAAGAAGGAGCCTGAATTGAGCAGGAGATGTCAAAAGAAGAAACCAGCAGTGACCAACAGGTATACCAAGGGCAAGCCTGCATTGGAAGGGAGTTCTCCCCTGAAGAAACCAGCAGCTACACTTAAGAGATCCAAGGGGAAGCCTGCATTGAGCATGCGCTGTACCCAGAAGAAACAAGCAGCTACCAGGAAGACACACAAGAGGAAGCCTGCATTGAGTGGGGGCTGTACCCTGCAGAAACCAGCAGCTACACTGAAGAGACCCAAGGGGAAGCCTGCATTGAGCAGGAGCTCTCCCCTGCAGAAACCAGCAAGGACCATGAGGAATCCCAAGATGAAACATGCATTGTGCAGGAGCTGACAAAAGAAGTTTCCGGCAGTGACCATGAAGAAATCCCAGGGGAAGCCTGCATTGTACGGTAACTTTCTCCAAAAGAAACAAGCAGTGACCATGAGGAATCCCCAGAGGACGCCTCCATTGGGCAGCACCTATCACCAAAAGAAAGCAGCAGCTACCAGAAAGAGTCCAAAGGGGAAGTCTGAATTGGGCAGGAACTGTTCCCAGAAGAAAGCAGCAGTTACCATGAAAAATCCCAAGGGGAATTCTGCATTGAGCAGGAGCTCTCCTTAGAAGATGTCTGCAGCTATCATTTGCTCTCTGACTGGGATGGATGCAGCGAGGAAGAGCTGTCCCAAAGCGATGTTGATAACTACCAAGAAGTGTCAGACTGGGAAGAATGCTCAGAACAAGACCTCACCCAACAACAAGCTGGTAGCTCCCACAGTCTGTCTGATTGGGAAGAATACAGCGAGCACGAGCTGTCCCATGGAGATGTTGACAGCTACTAAGAAGTGTCAGACTGGGAAGAATGCTCAGAACAAGGCCTTGCCCATGGACAAGTCGGTGGCTCCCACAGTTTTTTTGACTGGAAAGAATGCAGTGAACATGAGCTATCCCATAGAGATGCTGACAGTTACCAAGAACCATCAGACTGGGAAGAGTCCATGGACCAAAAACTTTCTGAGGAGGAAGACTACATTGACCTGGAGGCCTCCAGTGGGAATTACAAGAGACCCTCTGTGCAATCCAGCTGGGCAAGTGGCAGCCAGCAAGACCTCGGGCAGGACATCCAGGCACAGAGCACCGGGGCGCAGCGCTCGCCGCGAGAGGAGGATGAGTGGGACGGAATGAGCCTCCTCCAGCTCTGCGAGGATGAGGACGAGCGAGTGAGAAGATGGAGCCAATTGGCAGGAGGTGAGTTCCTCTCACCAACCCCTGGCGAGGCCTGGGCTGAGCCAGGCCCATGTGAGCCGCGCTCCCCGGAGCCGCTCTGTGCCTCGGCTCCCCGTGTGGCAGCGCCGGGGCCCGTCCACAAAGGGCCCTCGTGGCTGCGGCGGGCGCTGCGGGCGCTGCGCCGCCTCTTTGGCTGCCCCTGCCTGGCTGCCCAGCCCGAGCCGTAGGGCCCGGCCCAGCCAGGCCGGGCTCTGCCATGGCGGCCCCGGCTGCCCCGGGCCTGAGGAGCCGCACGGGCTGCCTTGGCCTGCGCCGGCCCTGCAGCCTCAGCAGGGCCCGCCTGCTGCGCCGGCCCCGTGCTCCTGCCAGCCCCACACCAGCGCCCGGGGGACACTTGGTGCCGCGTGCCCAGCTGGAATGCCGAGCAGCACCGAGGGGACGAGACACCTGCAGAACCTTCCATTCCTACCGGCAGCCTGGAACCACCACCTGCCATCACCTGAACTGTGTCCACAAGATCCACATCCAACACCTCAAGCACTTCCAGAGACAGCAACTCTGTCATCTCCCAGACCGAGCTCTACTTGTGCCTGACCACTCTGCCAGGGAATAACTGCTCGTAGTGTTTCATCGGAAGCTGCCATGTGGGAATCCAAGGCCATTCTGTTATGTGGACTCCACTGCACATGGCAGGACTGCAACACAAGCAACTCTACCTAGACAAATGAACATGGCCTTTAAAAATAGTAGTTGTACCAAAAAAACCAAAGAAACAAAAGAACCAAAAACCCACAGCAAAAACAACAACAACAACAAAAAAAAAAACAAAAAAAACCCCAAAAAACCACAAAAATCTCAGCTAAAAAAAGCACAAAAACACAAAAAACCCCACCAAAATAAACATAAAAAATTAGAATTAGAATAGGAGAGCTAAGAAAAATTGAAAAGAGTAGCAGTACATAGGAAATAGCATAGTAGTTATGACTAGAAATAAATAGAAGAAGATGAAGAAGAAGAATAGGAATAAGAATACAAATAAGAATAAAAATAGGCATAAGAATAGGAAGAAGGATAAGGACAAGAATAAAAATGAAATTAAGAGGAAGAAGAAGAAGTAAGAAAAGTACAAGAAGAAGAAAATTAAGAAGGAGAAAAAGAAGAAGGAAAAGAAGAAATAGTAGTAGAAGTAGTAGTAGTAAATTATTACAATAAAAATTAAATATCTGATTATCTTGCACCCTCTTTGTTTTCCTCTGAGTCCTCTGAATTCATTCTAGCAGTTGCGCGTCCTCCTCATTGTGGGGCCCCCACACGGATGCAGAGCTCCAGGCAGGGTCTCACAGAAACGGCCTCGAGGGCCACGCTCAGCTCCCTTGGCTGCTGCTCTTGCTCCTCTCCATGCAGCCCAGCCCATGGCTGCTTTCTGGGCCGGCAGCAGCGACTGCCGGCTCGCGCTGAGCTTCTCCTCCGTGCGCAGCCCGAGCGCTTCTGCTCAGCCCCTGCCCCGCTCGGCTCCTGTCCCTGCACAGCCCGTGCTGAGGGCAGCTCCAGCCTCTCTCTGGGCCACTGCCAAAGACATATTAATTATAATAAATAATAAATCGTAAGTCATAAGTCATAAACCATGGGGTTGTATGTTTTCTGAGATCCTGATCACCAGCAGACCAGAAGAAGTGTCTTAACAGGATGCCAGCTCTATCCATGGAGTGGTGGTGTTTTCTTCCTATCTGTCACTCTTTTTCTCTCTCTTTCTTGCTCTTTAACTCAAATTTATTTTTTAATAAATTCTATACAATTGACTTCATCGCATGGGATCATTTGAACCCTTATTTGATCAGACACAACTCTGTAATCATTTTAGTAACCACATTGTAACACTAATGAAGTTGTAACACAAAAGATAGTATCGCCCAATTCCTGTGTTTTTTGGGTTTTTTTGTTTTTTTTTTCATTTCTATTCCTGTTGTTTTCAATGTAAGAGTTTGAGTTGTGAGAAATCCTATTTTATTCATAATTGACTTTTTTTTACAAAAGATTGCTTTGATTTTTGTGGATTTTTCATGAACTCATAAAAGCAGAATTGCCTCAAAAATATTGTAGTGCAAATCAATCCTCAGTCTAGTGGGAAATAATGTATTTTGATTTTCACTTTGAAAATTGGCAAAATCTGCCAAGAGGAATCAGCATATATCCGCATATTTTCTTACTGAAGTCCATTTTGATTCATTTTACATACTTGCTAGAGATGATGTGGGCTTAAGTGCAAAAGCATACCCAGAATTTTGACCTAACAACATATAAACATTCCTTGTTGTAGATGCCAATATTCTGGAGTAAGCATTTTAAAGAAGAAAACAACTCAGTGAAAATAACTGCAATACATGTTGTCTAGCAATTTTCTTTTATATTTCACCACCACATGGCTTCTCCTTTAGGTGAAAGGAACAAAGTCTTATCTAATTACTTCAACTACTGTGACTCCTTGGTGTGAACAATATGAATTATATAGAGATGGGATATTTCCCAGGGACTGCATTTTCTTTCTGCCCAGATCTCCTCTCCATGCAAGTAGAAACAAGACCTTTGTACTGAGCAATCTGTGCTCTCTGCCCCACATAAATTCAGTAATGTAAAAACAATGCATATTAGCCACAGAAAAAAATTCTTCACCAAAGAGCTTCAATTGACACTATCCCTATATTAAAAACACCTCCCTTTTCTGCTGAACAAACCTCTTCAGCTGAACAAATGGTATGAGGAAAAGAAAACAATTTAATTACAATTCACTTCATGTATTCACCAAGCATACAAACACTTTGTACAAGTGATTAAATTTTGGGATTTCTCATTTGTTGCCAGAAGTCAAAAGTCAAAGTTTAGATTTCCAGAACCTCATTCACTTTTTTTGTCTTTGCTTATAATTACATTATAGACAAAATTTTACAGATTCTACTATGCTTGGTAATATTTTTCTCTTTTCTCATTTATGCTCTGATGACCGTACTACCGTGTGTGCATTAGCAATCAATCTCGTGGCTTTGGAAAGGCAATGCAATTCAGGAAAAGCCAGTGATGTGGACTGTAAGTCGGTCTCATCAAATGGAGTTTGAATGAAGTGAAGGAAATGATGCATATGTGGAGCTTTCTATCACAAATGTGACTTTGGATGACAAACTTGCACCAGTCCACCTCTGCACTGTTTGTTTGATGGATCATTGAAGCTGAAAAATACTTTCTTCCTCTGATTTAATGTATACACATTCTATATTGGTGACTGGGGGAATTAGGTCCCAAATCTCCCAGAAATGCGTGAACAACTGATTAACCAAAGAAGAGGAATACCACATCTTGTTGGTTTTTTTTTTTTCTTCTAAAAATAAATACAAGTAATTGCATGCAATATTTTTAACTTGTGAAATATATCAACTTAAATTATATTTATACTGAAGTCCTTATAAAAGTAACTTTTCAACAAACACAGTCTAGCCATCAGTTACTGCAAGATATTTAACAGCCACCAATGTTTGAGTAAAATTTTTAACAGATTTTACAATGAAAATCCTGTTTCTTTTCTGATTTTTCCCTATACTTAATTAATTTTTCTATTTTTACATTTTACAGAGGGATACAACTTACACTGCTTGATTAAATAGATTAGTGTTTCAAAATATCAATTAAATTATGGAATAAACTAATAATCATCATTAACAGGACTAATAATGTTGTATTGATTATCTTTCAGATATACATTATGAATCGTGAAGAGGCTTCTTGTTTCCCTGTAGTCAAATAATATTTGATTTCAAATTCATTGTCTTTTAAAAAATTGTATTTTTCTTTTCACTCATATTATGTGAAGGTTAGTCTAACAAATCAATATATGTTCCCTTGGGACCAAGTCCCCTAAATTTCAGTAGGCTCCAGACTTACTACTGCAGACATAATAGCATCCAAGGACAGAAAAATCTTGTTCCAGTCCATAGAGGAGGAAAACCACTACATCCATTTCTAATGCAACCTTTCAAATTTCTTGTTCTTAGCACTTTTTTCATATCAGTTTTAGCTAAAAAGTGCAGAGGAAATAATTGTCACTTTCCAAAAACAGTGCCTTGTTTTTCTCTGCTTGTGTATAAATTGTCTTTATCTCAGCCTCACCTTTTAACCTTCTGATTGTCTCCCTGGTCCTGCTGGTGGGGGAGAGACCAAGCTCTAGGTTTCCAGCTGGGTTGAAACTCAGGTGCCATATATCCTGTGATCCACTCACAATTCCACCCCACAATTAGAGGTATTCAAGAGCCCACCAGCATCTTTGTGCCTGCAAAACTGGCAGTGCTAAACCCATCCCACTACACTATACAAACATACTCAGTGACATAGGTAGTCATATTCCTGCTCTCTATATTGGGAGACAGCACTCTGGGGCCTCTCTAACCAAAATATTGTTCACAACCTCTACACTCTGATATGAACTGTACAACTAACCAACATATCTAAATTAATCTGCAATACAGAAAACCCAAATCTTAATGTCTCTGAATGCCTAATACATATTTTTTTCCCCCATTAGGACATAGAACTCAAAAAAAAAAGGAACAGTCTTATGCATTATTTTCTATTTTTTAAATGTGCAGACTTGTGTTTATGAATATTATAATTACAAATATTGTTACCTGAGCATCTCCCCATCAAACATATATTCATGTGATTTTAATCTACCCTACTTTGTATTTTCTCCTGTTTCAGAACAAAGAATCATGTGCAGTGAAGTGTGTTCTTTTGGTAGTCTGCTTTGGACTTATTTACTTGGATCTATTTTTAGAATAATTTCTTTGCTTTCTTCCTTATCTCAACAACTGATTAAAGTATTCTCTTCAGACTTTGCTTAGTTCCTTTATAATTTGTTGACTTAGAGACTTTATTTCTTCTGAGTCTGAACCACCAGGATATCTGGGTGTAAAGCTCCACTTAAAACAGGCATTTTCCTCATTCAATATTTGTGAGAGACAGATATGTTATGGATAATAGTTTAAACATTAATATGTAAGGGTTTTTTGCCTGTTATGGCTAAATTGTATAAAGAGACTGAAACTGAAGCAGTATGCTTTCAGAGGTGTGTGCGAGCGATCAGCACTCTCCAAGCCGGGAGCACGCTTATTGCATTGCCAACAAACACAGGGTAAGGATGGGACTTTGTATGGAGCTCCAAGAACAGTTTATTGCCTCAAACAGGATCCAGGGACAAAGATGAAAACTGGGTGAGGCCACAGGGTTAAGTACAGGGAAGAAATGGTTAATCGGAGGGTCAAGGGCCAATGGGAACAGGGAAAATGGTGCAGAGGAGGGGTAAAAAACCAGGGGAACCAATGCAGAAACAGGGGTGGAGCATTGAAAAAAAAGAACACTAAGGATAAGGAGAGTAGAGAACGTCCTAGGGGGAATGCAAGTAGAATCACCAGGAGGCAACCAGAGGTGGAAGAACTGTATAAACCAATAGAATTCAAGGGATTAATATGTGCCTTCAAAGTCCTATGGGAGGGAGGAGCTTTTCATTCCAGACCAGAGGGGTGTTACTACTTTCCTGCTTCTGCCTCACCCGGACTGAGATATAACAAACCAAGTGGCAGAGCCCCGGGCATCCAAACCAGACAGACCAGGCCCAGCCCTCCCTCCCCTGACTGCAGCTTTGGGCTGGGACTGGAGCTGCCTAAAAGCACCTGAGGCACAATAAAAGTGACACCATTGTTCAATTACCTCAGGTTTAGGGACAAGGAAACAAGACCGAGGCAGGGGAATGTATCCACAAGAAAGCCAAACCCAGCAGCTGACCTGAAAATCAGCCGGGGCCAGGCTCGGGCTGGGGGAGGCCGCAGCCCACAGGCTCATCTGCTGAGGCCGCGTTTGAAACACTCCCCACAGCCAGGGAGGGACCAGGACAGTTCTGGGGCTGTGGCGTAACCTCTGCTCACAGGCAGTGAACACCCATCCTCCCTCACACAAACTGCCCCAGCTGGAAAATCCCCACCCGGGAAGGCCAATCCACGGGACATTGCCGTGAGGGGCAGCTGAGGAGGGGCCAGAATCCATCAAACAGCCCCAAAGCGCTGCCCAGGCTCTGCTGAGGCCCTGCAGCACAGCTCTGCTCCTGATGCAAAGGGATGCAACAGAGGCACAGGCTGCTGCAAGAGCCTGGCTCAGACTTGTCCCTGCCAGGGCAGGTACCTGGGCCTTCCCACCCGGCCCAGGTGTGCACCAACCCCCTGAACTGTGTTTGTGGGGGACCCTGAGCCCCAGAACATGGAGATGGAGAGCACCCACAGGATGCCATGGGGATCCATCTCCAAGGGATCTGTGGGTGCTCTCCATCAGACAGCAGGAGGCCATTGGGATCCACAGAGTGCTGAGGTTTTCTAATTAATGTCTCTCTGTCACTCTCTTTCTCTCCCCCCACCCCTTTTCCATTTCTCTTTTGCTCTCTCTGTCATTCTCTCTGTCCCTCATTTACTCTTCAATAAAACCCACATAATTGACTTTGGCACAGGGACTCATTTCCACCCTGACTCAGGAAGAGCAATTTCAGACCATTTTAATCACTGCATCAAAACAAACGGGCTGGAAGCCCTCCAGTCTGGGGGCAGCTGTACTCCGAAGAAGCCGGTTGCTTGTCTGGGTGATGTTTACCCCAACCAAGGTGTGAAAAGGTTACCACCTTTCCCTAAAAATGGTATATAAGCATATGTAGCTGAGAGTAAATCTGGATTCTGATCAGCAGTCAGTAGACCCCCTCTCTCTCCCAGTTGTTGATTCTCCAGTGCTGAGCGCTGCCGTGCCGGACACGCTGGATCTCCAGGAGGAGCTGGAGCCCAAGGCAGCAAAGTGGCACCATTGACATTGCCAATGCATTTTTCTCCATTCCTTTGGCAGCAGAGTGCAGGCCTCAGTTTGCTTTCACCTAAAGGGACGTGCACTACACCTGGAACCGACTGCCCCAGGGGTGGAAACACAGCCCCACCATCTGCCACGGGCTGATCCAGGCTGCACTGGAAAAGGGTAAAGCTTCAAAACATCTGCAATACATCAATAACATCATTGTGTGGAGGAACAGGGCAATAAAAGTATTTGAGAAAGGAGAGAGGATCATCCAGATTCTGCTGGAAGGAGGTTTCCCCATCAAGAAGAGCAAAGTCAAGGGACCTGCCTGAGAGATCCAGTTCCTGGGAGTAGAGTGGCAAGATGGACAGAGCCAGATCCCCACTGAAATGATCAATGAGATCATCACAGTGTCGCCACCAAACAGCAAAAAGGAAACACAAGCTTTCCTAGGGACTATAAGTTTTTAGAGAATGCATTCCTGAGTGCAGCCACATTGTGAGCCCTCTCTGCCTGGTCACCCTAAGAAGAACAATTCCAGCTGTGGCCCTGAACAGCAACAAACCTTCACCCAGACCAAGCAGAAAATCGCTCATGCAGTGCCCTTGGCTCAGTCAGGACAGGACCAGAGGTGAGGAATGTGCTTTACTCTGCAGCCAAGAACAATGGCTTGTCCTGGAGCCTTTAGCAGAAGGTGCCTGGGGAGACTCGAGGCCGAGCACTAGAATTCTATAGTCAAAGTTACACAATGTCTGAAGCAAACTACACTCACCAAAAAAACCCCCAAAACTCAACAAAATTTTTGCTGCCTAAATTAAGAAAGTTCAAGCCACCTCAGAAGAAATTATCACAAAAGCACAACTCCTCCTGGCACCCTGACTCCTGGTGCTGGGGTGGATGTTTAAAGAAAAGGCTCCTCTACCCACCACACCACCCACACCACATGGAGCCCATGGATTGCTCTCATCACACAGCACGGCCGGATTAGAAACACAAACCACCCTGAAATTTTAAAAACAGTCAAAACTGGCAACAAGATAAAAACTTTAGTCTCACTAACAAAAAGGAGCAGAAACAAGTAACCCAGGCTAAAAAGCTCCACCATACAACCAACTAGCAGCACAAGAAACACGCTGTGCCCTTGTCACTGACAGTTTCTGTCTCATGGTTGAGATGAACCACAAGTGGAAAGTGGCTGCAGGGAGCCCCACACGACGAGTCACACAAGCTACTGAAGGAGAAGGTGAATCAAGTGCACTTGCTGAACTCAAAGCCATTCAGCTGGCCCTGGACACTGCTGAAACAGAGAACTGGCCAAAACTCTATACTGAATCATTAAAAGTGACCAATGCTCTGTGGAGAAAAAGGCCAGCTAGCAACATAAAGGAAAACCAATTGAGGCTGCTGATGAATGCAAAAACATTGCCATTCACACAAACTATCTGTAAAAGTCCATCATGTAGATGGCCACGTCCCCAAAAGTCAGGCTAATATAGAATACTATAACAAGGAGCAAGTAGATCAAGCTGCAAAAATAGAGATGTCACAAACAAATTTAAATTAGCAACATAAGGGAGAGTTGTTCCTAGCTCAATAGGCCAACACTACCTCAAGCCATCAAGGCAAAAATGCCACCTATAAGTAGGCACAAAACTGAAAAGCAGATTTAACTATAAATTGCATTTCTCAAGTTATCCATAACTGTAAGACATGTGCTAAAATCAAGCAAGCCAAGCCCATAAGGCCTCTCAGAGGCAGTATTCCAAATATAAGTATAAAGAAGCCCAGCAAATGAACTACATCACACTGCCTCAAACCTCCCAAGGCAAGTGCTACGTGATCACAATTGTAGAATCCACCACTAGATCATTGGAAACCCATCCTGTACCTCACACTACTACTCAAAACACCGTCTGAAGCCCAAAAAAGCAAGTCCTGTAAAGACACAGCAACCCTGAGAGAATCGTCAGACAACAGGACCCATTTCAAGAACAGCCTTAGAAACACCTCAGCCAAAAACCAGGATATTGAATAAATAGATCATATCCCTTATCACACACCAGCTGCCAGGAAAGTTGAACTGTACAACAGACTACTTAAAATTACCTTAAAGGCACTTGGCAGGGAAACATCCAAAAACTGAAAAATGAACTTAACAAAAGCCACCTAAATAGTCAACACCTGAGAGTCCATCACTCAAGCAATTCCTGCCCAGTCTGAAGCCTTGCACACAGTGGATGGGGATAAAGTCCCTGTAGGACAGATAAAAGTTTTTTTAAGACTGTTTAGATTAGGCCCATTTCAAGCAAAGGGAAACCAATCTGTACAATTGTTTTTGGTCAAAAATCTAGTTACACTTAGAAGGTAATGCAGAAAGATACAGAAACCCATTAAGTATCATAGAAAAACCTAATCTTATGTGAAAACTGTGTGTAAAGTTTGACTGTGGATAAAAATATATAACAGAGTTGAAAGAAGATATTAATTAAGGTAGGTTGCAGATGGTAATAGAATAAGGAGTAGATCATGTCTTACGTTGCAATGCAAGATGGAAGCAGAAGTATACATTCTATCAGCATCTGCTGAAACCAGGTGGAGCAGGGCTCCTTATCTCTTCCATGACCCATCCCTCAGAACTTCTCCCCACAAGGAGTTATACCTTATGGGAGATGCCCCAGCCAATGAGAAAAGCCAAGGATTTCCTACCTAAATAAAATCTTAAATTTGAAACATCAGAGCAGCCTTTCCCACTAAATTTCCAGAAGAAGACCAGGCCTGTCATCATCACCACTAGATGTTAAAAAAGTAACTACACCCTTCTCAAAATCATTGCTCCAACAAAACCACATCTGTCCCTCCAAGAAAACTACAGGTACCGTTATTCAGACTGTAACCAACACCCTGAGCAACAGGGTTTCAGGCTGCATTCTGACCTTGCCAGTGTCTTGATCTTCATATTACTATACTTTTATTTTCATTTTCCCAGTCAAAAACTGCTGTTCTAAACCCCATATCTTTGCAAGAGAGCTCCTTAATTTCCAAGTCATATTAATTTAGAGGGAGGGAGTTTACATTTTCCATTTCAAGAGAAGCTCCAGAGCTCCTCAGCAGGCACCTGTCTGTCAAACCAAGACAGTGCCCTGCTGCAGCTCCATCCCCATGGCAGGATCCGCGCTGGATGATCCCCAGGGACCCCCGGTGGGCAGAGCCCCCCTGAGCCCTGGTGCTGCTGATCCGTGTTGGGAAGACACCTGGCTGGGGGCTGCACATCCTCCCCGTGGCCTGGATTTTCTCTGCATTTCTCTATGTCCTTCCCAAACACCCCAAACCAGGGTAAAAATAGAGATGTTAAATACCGACCTGCTTGGGGACACGGGGGGATCT
The DNA here is from genome assembly GCF_903797595.1 of Erithacus rubecula. Lineage (NCBI taxonomy): Eukaryota > Metazoa > Chordata > Aves > Passeriformes > Muscicapidae > Erithacus > Erithacus rubecula. Next base: position 26,806 of record NW_027635846.1, read on the forward strand.
TCCAGGGGATGCGGGGGACGCTCGGTTCCAGGGATTTGAGGGGTCCTGGGAGGGACCTGGGGGTTTCTCAGGGCGTTGGGCACCCCAGTTCCAGCGGCTCTGGCTGCGCTGGGAGAGGAGGAGGAGCGGGAGGAAGAGGAGGAGCGATTTTGGAGCACGCGCTTCTCCCGTCTGGTCGCTGAGGTCGCAGCTCCCCCGGGTCCGGCAGCAACGCCCCCCAAAATCCCTAAGGTGTGCGGGGAGGGGGAGCTCACCCCAAATCTATCATGGGGGGCTGCAGGCGGATTTTACTTTGCGGTTCAGGGGATGTTTGGGTGTTGCAGGAGCTCAAAGCCGAGCCGCAAATGGCGCTGGCGGAACCTTTGCGGCTCCCATGTGGGATCGCCCGGTCGCGGCAGAGAAGGGGCGATATCGGCTCTGGGGATCCCCGGCAGAGCCGGGGGGGAAGGCGGGAGCCCCGGAGCGGGGAGAGCGCAGAGGGGCGATCCCGGAGCCGGGGGACCCCCGGCAGCCTGGAGGGGTGCGGGAGGTTGGTGCTGAGAGGGCTCAGGGCCCCCGAGGCTGAAAGGGGCGCTGACTGCTCCAGCTGCCCTTGGGCAGCGCCACCATCAAACCCAACGCGCTCAGCCCTTGTTTTCCCCCGAAACCAGGATTTCCTAAAACTTTTGCTGCCTTGAGGAGGAGGAGGCCATGAGGACGAGGACAATGGCCCCGGAGCCCCAGGCAGGTGAGGAGGAAGTCAGTGCCCCTTTCCCCCTGTGTCCTGCTCCATCTCCCAGCCCAGCACGGTCCCGGCTGCAGCACAACCCTGGGGGGATCTCCTTGCTCTTGCCTCTGGCACGGAGAGAAATCCCATCCTGTCCTTGTCCTTCCTCCCCCAGACAAGGAGCTGAGCACGGACAGCAGGGAGGACAAATCCCCGCGGCACAGCCTCGGGCAAGAGGCCGTTTGCAGGGGCTCCACGGCGCAGGAATGCAACGGGGAGGAAAAGCCCCGCAGATCCCGCAGCAGGAGGGGCTGCAAACGCACAGCCCGGGGATCCCAGCAGGAAAGAGCCAGCCCGGGCCGGGGAGGTGGCCGGAGCTCGGAGCTGGGGCTGCGTGAGCAGCTTCACCATGGGGAGAAGCCCCACAAGTGCTTGGAATGTGGGAAGGGCTTCAGGAGGAGATCAGATATGATCAAACACAGGAGAATCCACACAGGGGAACGTCCCTTCGAGTGTGGGGAGTGTGGGAAGAGATTCACCCAGAGCTCAAACCTGACTGTGCACCAGAGGAGCCACAATGGGGAGAGGCCCTACGAGTGTGATAAATGCAGGAAGAGGTTTCAGATCAGGTCCAGTCTCCTCAAGCACTATCACATTCACACAGGGCAGAGGCCCTTCTGCTGCCTCAAGTGTGGGAAGAGCTTCAATCAAAACTCCAACCTCTTCAGGCACCGACTCATCCACACAGGGGAGAGACCCTACGAGTGTGATAAATGCAGGAAGATGTTTCAGAGCAGCTCCAGCCTTCTGAAGCACTATTGTACTCACTGGGATGAGAGGCCCTTCTGCTGCCGTGACTGCGGGAAGGGATTCAAGACAAACTCCAACCTCGTCACCCACCGGCGCATCCACACTGGGGAGAGACCCTATGAGTGTCCCGAGTGTGGGAAGAGCTTCTTACAGAGCTCTACCTTGACCAAACACCAACGGAGTGTCCACTGAGAGAAGCCCTGTGAGTGCCCCGAATGCAAGAAAAGCTTCGTGCTGGCTCCCTGTGTGACCTGGATTTTCATTGCATTTCTCTTTGTCCTTCCCAGACACCCAGTACCGGGGTAAAAATGAAGACATTGAACTAAGACATGCCTGCAGACACAGGGGGATCTTCCAGAGGATGTGGGGGACCCTGTGTTCCAGGCACTTCAGGTTTCCTTGGGGGTTGCTCAGGGCTTTGGGCACCCCAGGCCCAGCGGCTCTGGCTGCACTGGGAGATGCTGACGGAGGTTCTGGGGCAGCTGATCAAGGACCCCCTGCCCTGACACCCTCCCCGTTTTCCCCTGACCCGGCTCCCGCTGTCCCCTGTCCAGGATCCTCCTCTCCCCACTGTCACTGCCCTTGCCCCAGCCCATTCCTGTCTCACACCACTCCTGTCCCTGTCCCAGTTCAGATCCCATTCCCGGTATCACCCGTGTCCTGTATTCTCTGCCTGGTTACCGTTCACATATTCCCAATCCCATATTCCCAGTCCTGTTCCCCTTCTTGTATTCCTGATCTCAGTCCATTTCCCACATTTCCATTTCTATATTTCCAGTCCCCTTCCCATATTCCCATTGCCAATCCTGTTGCCCTATCCCCATGTCTGTTCCCTGTGACGTATTCTAAATCTCCATCCCCTATTTTCTGCCCAATTTCTATATCCATTTTTCCTGTTCTGTTCCCATATTCCCATTCCCTGTTTCTGTTTTCATTTGCATTCCAATGTCCCTTTCCTAGTCCCCACGCTCAGTCCCTGTCCCCATTCCTGGTTGTTGGAGAGTGGAACAGAGAAGCCTCTCTTACTCCCTCTGAGAGAGAACAGTATACAAGAATTAAATTAAAAATGTTTTGAAAATAAAAATACAGGAAACCACACAGACATGAAATGGAGGTCTAAGTTTTAGTATAAGGAATTAGAAATATTAAGTAGCATAGATATGAAGTAGATGTTTAAATCTTAGTATGAAGTACACAGAAATATGTTTTAAATACCATAAAAAGTAAAATGGAATCTCCTATAAAATAGTGGCTGCATTGAGACATTAAAAACTTAGTTCTAGACAAAATAAAATGACCGTAGGAATATTTTATATATTCTTCACATAGAACAGATAGGCCATATGCACAAGTTATATGTAGACTTTAGTATTATGGAATTCTAATAGGTTTAGGAGAAATGCTTCAGGTTCTTGCTTTTGGCTCATTGGGTAATTTGTCAATAAAAATCTCTGTATTGGAGCCAGCGCTCTCTCTTGCTCCTCTGTCATTGCTCTCTCTTTCTCCACCACCACCATCATCACCACTACGAGCACGCGAGAGAAGAAGAAGAGGAAGATGAAGAAGAAAAGAACAGAAGAAGAAAGGCCAGGGAGCATCTGCCTCTGGAGACTCTGCACCAGCCGCAGCTTCCACCTCTTGCAGCAGAGAGCTGCTTCTGCTTCCATCGGGACTTTATGGCAGAGAGATTGAACAGGGACTGGAGAGCCTTGGGCTCTTTGCCTTTGGAGCCTGACGTGCCTTGACAAGAAACAACTTTACAGCAGCCAGCAGCTGCTCTGCTCTGGGAAGATCTAAAGCCACAACCAATCCCCACAGCCGGTGCCAGTCCTGGTTGTGGACACTGCTGGAGGCCCAGGCACATTTTAGCTAGGCATTTTTCTCAAGTTCTAAGTATTTTTCTCAGGCCATGAAATTTCTCAGCCTCTAGCCAGGATTTTTCCCAGGCCAGAGACTCCTTCTTTACTTTAAACACAAAAGAAAGAATCATAACAGAGATAAACACCTGCAAGGTCCCTGAGAAAGCCAGGGAGCAGAGGTGTCTCCTTCTCTGACCAATGATCTGTTTGTATTTTGTTTTGCACGAACTGTCTTATTTAAGGCAATGGTTTCTTTCAATAAATTGCTCTTTCTTGCTCTTTTCTGCACCAAGCAAGAGAGTATCTTGTTGCTGTTTTTTCACTGCTCCATAACCCTTCCACAGCAACAGAGCCAGACACAGCATCAGCAAATCACCACTGCTGTGTTTTGGCAGGACTTTGGTTCTGCACATTCAAGCAACAGCAGCTTGTGGCATTTTTGTCACTGAAGCTCAGCACTGACTGAAGTGGCATTTTTAATGCACTCCCTAACTGCAAAACACCTTCAGACACACTTTAATGACAGACAGGCAGCAGTAAAATCTGTGCTTTGCCTGCTGTGAGACAGGTCAGAAGGGCAGAGCATATCAAATAAAGGGACTGCTGCTTTAGCTGCCAGGCTGTGCAGAACACAGCAGCACTGCAAGTTAATTCACTGCTCTCACATTCCAGTCATTGTACTGTAGTCATTGCACACCAGTGGTCTTTGAAATACTAATTATTTATTAAAACTGATCTTCAGAAGAGCTTCAGCAGCATGTGACTGACCAGACACTGCTGTGAATACCATGAACTGTGTGGACCACTCTGAAAACTTAAGCTTGATGAAAGTAAGATCGGCAACTTCTGTTTCCCAAAAGATCAAAAGGCACTGTAAATGCAGGAAACAAAAGCATTATCTTTCAAAACAAGATAATTATCAAATTCAAAAGAATTATCTTTCATCTTTCTGCTGATGGCAGTTTCCCTAAAACTCTCCTTACTGCACTCAGAGGAAGCAACAAGTTTCCCCATGCCCAGCACCCGGTCTTGTATTTCCCACTGCAGTACAAATGCAGGTATCCTAACAGGACTGTGCAGAAAATGTGCAGATTTCAAGGACATGCCCAAATGGATGATTGGCTGTATTTACACTGACCAGGACACAGCCATGTTCACTCAGTGTGTCTGACAAGGAAAAATTTTCTCTAGCATACATTTAAGAGGTTTTTATTACTTATATCCATTTTGTTCTTAGTGACAACAGAGCAATTGCTCAAAATTAACTTTCTGTTTTCTTCATCTCCTTAATGCATGCAGCAGAAGAACCTGCATCCTTTAATGCAATGGTAAGGTTTTGACAGCCATGACAGAACTTAAAATTGGAGTGTGAGTAAACCAGACTGGATTTCAGTGTGGCTCACCTCAGTTTTGGCCATGCTAAATTATATTAGAATCATATATTCTGACATCTGCACAGTCTAACTAAAACAGTGCAGAGCCCTTGCTGTTATGGGATTGCTGATGTAAAAGACCTTTGCTTCCACACCACTTCTTACAGCTGACTCACAGCTTTCTTTCAACTTCCTATCAATTCCTGCAATCGAATCTTAAGAGCAGATACAACTCTGTTTCCTGCAATTTCTGTTTAGAAGTCAGTAAATCATTTACAAAGATAAAATACCTGCAAAATCCCTACATAGAGCAGTGTAAAAAAATACTTTGGCATTTCCCTGTCCTCGTAAACAAATGTAAATGTCAATACTAACAACTTCAAGCTGTTTTTTTATTTGCTGAGTTTTTAGAACTGAGCCTCTGGCATTTTAACACAGTGTTCTCATTTTGTTTGCTTTCAGAACCAGTGCTTAATTTTAGTCATCAGAGACTGTATTATCCAAAAGAAATAAAATTTGCGTTAATTTGCAATAAATGAAAAGAAATTCATTTAACAAAACACTCCATCAAGCTGCTGCATGTAAACTCTGATTGTAAGAACATGAAGTGAGGGATACGGAACTCCAGGCGGGCTCTTTAAAATGCTGCTTATTATATCCAAATGATGCAGCAATTTATTTATCGTTTAAAATGCTGTTTATTGTATTCAAATTATGCAGCAATTCATGGGCCGTGGGTGACAAGAGCCCAGCCCACAGCCTGACAGCCACATCTGTGGGTTCCTCTGAAAGCTTCCTCTAGTTCTGGTTACAATGCAGTAAATAATTTTCATTACAGAGCATCCTAAGACATGACAACCAATCAATGCCTTCACTATCACCTGTAGCCTATTATACCTACTGACATGACAATATTCTTGTTACTATTTTCCAATCACAAAAGGTTAGTGTGTTTCAGTTTAAGCTAGAAGTTGTTTTTCAGTTTTCTTGCAGTGGAAAATCCTGAGATCTTTTCTCTACTCGCAACATGGTATTTTTGTTTGCCTGTGAAAATTCTTTTCCTTGGTAAAAACATCTTTTGCTTGAGGTGGATTTATCCTTTGCTCAGAGTCATAAAAGCCCCTTCCAACTCACTGCCTTTTGCCTTCTTAGTTACCCAGTCAGACTGGCTCAGCAATTCTTTTCTTCTGCATGAAAACTTGCTCTCATCTCTCTTCCTTCTTCAGATTCTACATTCTTCATAGGGCAGGACCCCATCCCCTATCGGGCACAGCCCCTGCAGGAACAAACTGGACTTCGGGACAGCAGACCAATATGATTTTGCAGAAGCCGATTTATTATTTATAATTCACCATAATTATCCTTTTCTAGAACCCTCACCCATATGGGGACACACTCTACAATTGGTAATTTTAGTGTGTTGATCCACCCATTCAAACTCCCCAGAGTCAGTAATTGGTGGTCTCATGCAGTTTCACTGCCTCCTATTATCTTGAATCTTCTAATCTTGGTGTTCTGTGTTTTCAACTTCTTCTCTCCCCATTTAGCATAGTTTATGTTCCAGTGGCTTTGGGGTGTTTCAAATAAGTTAACAAAAAACTCCTACAAGTTTCTCATGCTGTGCACCTGTTATAAACACTGGTCTAAACTAAGAAATGCACAAAAACAGCTGGCATGTGGAAGAAGCGTGTGAACAAACAGCAAAATATGCAGAAAGACCTGAACAGCAAAACATAGCAACTAAATATGGGTTTTGGCTGGTGCACACCACACAAGGCCCAGATTTGTACAGACATGTCCACCAGTGTCTCAACCTTGTTCAGCATTACTACAATTCCCCTTCATTTTTTGTACCAGCCAAATCATCTTTGTTATCTTATCCTTATCTTGTCTTATCTTACCTTATCCTAGCCTTATATTGTCATATTCTTATACTATCTTATCCTTATATTACCTTATCTTATCTTATATTCTTTATCATATCGTATTATATCATATCACATCATATTCTATCTTATTTTATCAAGCGAATCACTAACTTTATTTATGGAAAAAACAATGTGCAAATAACGAACAAAAATGATGGCTGCTGCCAGCTTGGCCCCATGGCACCCACTGTGGACGTGGCCAGGGACAGGAGGGCAGAGGGGCCGGGCAGACACCCCGCAGCGGCCGTGCTCCATCCTCTGGGGCATCCCGGGGCTTTCCCTGCCTGGGGAGCGCAGGGCTGGCCTGTGTTCTCTGCACATGAATGGTTGATCTTATCTGCAGGAAACAAAATCAGCATCCCCGTTTCCAGATGTCAGTCAGGAGGAGGCATTTGGCACAACAAAGGCAGCCGGGCTTCTCGGTGGTGGCAGCTTTGGTCCGGCAGAAATCTTGTGCCGTATGGAATTTTAGCTGGCAGAAACCCACTCCAGGCTAAGGCCACTGAATAGGAATGGTGGCTATTTTCCACAGGACATTAATCTCACCATGCCAGTTTCCAGATATCACTTAGGAGAAGGCATTTGACAGTCCAATGGCAGCTATGGTCCGAGTATATGGCAGCTTTGGTCTGGGAGAAATCTTATTACGTAGGGAATTTTAGCATAAACAAACCCATTCCCACTCCCAAAGGACCATAAAGAAGAACGGTGCCTTTTTCCACAGGACAAAAACCTCAACATCCCCGTTTCCAGATGTCAGGTATGAGGAGGCATTTGGCACTCCAACAGCACCCAGGCTTCTCAGTGGTGGCAGCTTTGGTCTGGCAGAAATCCTGCACCCTATGAAATTTTAGCAGGTGGAAGCCCAGTCCCAGTTAGAGGCCCCTTGATATCAACGCTGGCTCTTTTCCATGGGAAACAAAACTCACCATCCCAGTTTCCTGATGTCAGTTGAGAGGAAACATTTGGTGCACCAAAGGCAGCCACTGTCCTAGAAGGTGGCATCTTTACAGGGCACACACCCACAGATTTTTCTCTCTCGAGGCTTCAGAGAGTGCAGCCTCCTTTTATCCTTAACTCCCGGCCACACTTTGCCCTCTTCCCTTCCCCGTTGGCCAAGGTACTCGGAAGATACAGCCTTCCCAACCCGTGTACCCCATATTCCCCCTTGAATCTGGCATTTCCCCCCAAAGTTCAGAAGTTCAGCCTTGTGCAGACTCTTGTCTGGTTCAGGAGCCAAGCTGTGTGGGCCCAGTAACAAACCTGCTGCCCAAAGCCAGTAGAAACTTTACAACCCATTTCAAAGACCCTAACAGCCATCCCTTCACCCATGAAGTGATTTGTAAAGACATTAGCACACATCTTTCCTCTCACATTGATGTTTCCTCTGCTGCTAACAGACTTTTAAAGCCAGCCTTTGGCCTGACCTCTCTGCTGTTGTAGTTCCATGCACAGAGGTTGTTGTCTCTTCCCCCTTCCATGGGCAGGCCGCTGTTCAGCCATCTCCAGGACAGCAGGGCCCCACCCCACAGCACTGTGACGTAGGAAGACAAAAACCATCACTCCAAATGTCCCCCATCCTCCTTCTTCCCAGGCATGTGGCTCTGCCAGTGGGGTTTGCTGCTGCTTGCCACAGGAAAAAGAAGAGCACTGTGATACTGTGGGGCTCAATGGAACCAAACATCCATTGTGACACTGCAGAGCCTCACAGAACCCAGAGTCCATGGTGACACAACAGGGCCTTGTGGAACCAAGGAGTCCAAAGGCCTAAAACAGATCTTGCATGGCTCTGCCTTGGAAAGAGAAACCTCCTTGGCACACACTTAAGAAGGGTGTCTGTTTGTAATGGGGAAACTCAGGAGTTTTAGATTGCTTCAAAAAGAGAAAAGGAAGAAAACCCCTGTTTCCCTGAATGCTGCCAGATCTCCAAGCAAAGCAGATCCCAGGTGATTGAGGACAGACAGGATGGAGTTGGGCAATGTGGAGCAAGGTTGTCCACACTGGATCAGACCTCAAGGTAGAGCTTCTCTGAGCAGGCCAGATCTCCTGAAGAGAGACCCTGGATCAATACCAATCACAGAACGCTGCAATCTACTCTGCTCTGAAGAGAAACAGTAATAAAAGACACTCTTTAAAATAGGAACACTTATTTCTAAGAAGCTCTTTGAAATATTTCTCCATAACTCTAGAACAAAACTTTCCTAATCAACTGCCCTGGACCAGAGGGAAAGAAAGGCAGAGCCATGGTTTGTCAGGACTGACTTGATCCCAGTGAGCCCCGTGGTGCATTTGGTGCTGAGCCCTTGAACCTCAGGGCCTGAGAAGAGATTGCACAAACCTTTCCAGGAGCCCCAGTCAGAAGAAAAACCCAAAGTGTCTCAAAGCATTAATGGGTCCCACTGAGGTCCATCCCCAACACAGGCTCCTCATGGACTCCTTGAAGGTGAGAATTGGAGGCCATGACTGCCCAAAAATCTCTCAGAGACTCAGAAAATGTTATAAATAGATATGTTCAATTTTGTCCAATTAATCTAAACAACAAGGTTAAGTTTAGCAGCAATTTATTTAATAAATACTAATTTTTTAAAAAAATTAAAAAAATAATAAAAAATAATAATAACACCAATTGTATATAAATGAATACAATCAAAATATATTAGTTACATAGATGTAAATAAATACAAAATCTGGCAGTGAGTAATTTAGTATAATTGAGGTTTGGTTTGAATAAAGCAGAAGCAAAACTGACCGGGGGTACGGGCAGGGCCCTTCCTCTCACACCGTACCAAACCAATTAAGGCAAAATTCTCACTTACATACTCTTTACTAATACATATTAATACAGAAGCTTCTGGAAAGCTCCTCCTCGTTTCTATTCCCAAAATCCACGTCCCTGTGTTGTGTTGCCATGCGTCACCAGTGGTCGGGGTCTCTCCTCCTTTCGGGGTCTTGTTTCTGATGAAGGCTCTGGGTCTTCCTCAGTGTTCGCTGTGTGACCTCGCAGGGAGCGCAGGCAACACTGAGCTTAGGGTTATATAATTAAATATATATTCCCACATGAGGCCTCAGTCCAGTGTCCAACGTTTTGGAATTATCACAATTTGTCCCAGTTAAAGGTCGAAAGCCTATTTCTAGCCACTTGTTCTTAGACCTATACCCTTCCTATCCTACCTCCCACCTAACATCTGGTGGATAATTTTTCTGCTTTGTTTAACCATTTCCTTTATCTCTTTTTGCCTTATAGCAATTAGACACAATTATTGATTAATTATAATGCCAATTTTGCCAATATTGATACAATTTAATTAGCACAAATCATTTATAACACCTGGAACTGATTCCAGCATCTTTATAAACTTCCTGCAAGCCATTGCAACCAAGCCCAGCCCAATAAATATTCTGGTCAGTGCCCCTCTACTATAGAAACTACAAATAAGGGACAGTAGTGGAGCTATTTCCAGATAAGAAAATAAACCTAGGAACCAGAGAGGTATTAAAACCTCAAAAAACCCTAGTGACCAAAGACACATGCCAGCCTCCATTCCAAAAGACATTATAAGTTCAAACAACATCTATACCAATACAAAGTAATAACGTTTTTTTCCACTTTCTCGAGCTGCACATTTAGCGCCAAAAATATTTATCCTGGTGTAGGCCAAATAAGGGGAAAATCTCCAAAAGGAGCCCCCAGAGAACAAACCCCTACAACTCCTCCCCTCCCCAACACTGGGTTCGTTAAGAATTTCCTCAGAGGAAAAGTGGAAAAAAACCTGTTTATTTAGCAAACACACAAAGGAAAAATACTCCCCAACACAAGAAAAAACAACCACAGATGACAAAAGAAACTCTTTCAGCAGTCTGAGAGGATGTACAGACTCAGAACGTTTTGGGCACCGGGGAGGGCAGAAGGCGTAATGCTTGTCATGAAAATGCAGATTCCAGGTGCTTCTCGATGTTCCCAGGTCCCGGTCCAGAACAGGTTCGGGTGGTATTCCCAGCTAAACTAACTAATAATAAAAAACAGAAGCGAAGCAAAGCGAGGCGGAGCGAAGCCAAGCCCCCAGCGCAGCCGCCGAGCCGGCAGAGCGGCAGCCCCGCCCGCCAGCCCAACCCCAGCCCAGACGATGGGGCAGGGGCGCCGGCCAACGAGACAAAACAAACCTGCACTGTCAGAGCAACTCTGAGAGCACCCAACATAATTCCAGGCATGAACAGCACACACGGCTGGGAATACAAAGCATCGCAACGTCACCCCAGGACATTCCACCCCTTATCTCCATATTGTGAACATATTAAAAACTTCATTAAGTAAAACCTTTCAGTTCACTTGCTCAGACCTTCAACACTTACACATTTCCTTCTGTCTCACCCCACAATCAAATCTCCCTGAGGGACACATCGTGTTGTTCCATCTCTCTGCATTATCCCCCATGGTCACACATAGCGCTTGCCTTGGCGGGTCTGAGGCAGTGTGAAGTAATCAATCTGCCAGGCCTCTCCGTACTTATACTTGGACCATCACCCCCCATACCAGAGGGGCTTCACCCCCTTGGCCTGCTTAATGGCAGCACACGTCTCACAGATGTAAAAAATTCAGAGGAGAGAAAGGAAAACAAAGGCTGAAAAGCCTCCTCCCCTGCTTCTCCTCTAACAAACTGAATGCATAACCATAACCAGGATCCAGAAGATATCCCTGGAAACAATTTCAGCATCTTCATAAACCTCTTACAAGCCATCACAGCCAAGCCCAGCACAATAAATATTTTGGTCAGTATCCCTCTAGTACTAAAGCTACAGATAAGGGACAGGACTGGAGCTATTTCCGGATAGGAAAATAGCCCTAGAGACCAGAGAGGTATTAAGACCTCAAAAAATCCCACTAACCAAACCCACATGCCAGCCTCCATCCCAAAAGACATCATAAATCTATACCAATATCCAGTTGCAAAGTAATAAAGTTTTTTCCACTTCCTCCTGTCACACGTTGGACGCCAAAATATTTGTCCTGGTTTGGGACAAAATTAGGGGGAAAATCTCCCAAAGGAGCCCCCCAGGAGTGCATGTCTTGTCACGAACAGGGTCCGGGATCTTCTTGATGTTTCAGATCAGGTGGAGTCCGAATCAGGTTCGGGTGTTATTCCTAGCTAATAAGGGAAAAGATGTAAAAAAGCAGCAAAAAGTAGCTAAGCCAAGCAAAGAGGGGGGAAAGGAGGTGGGGGCAGCCAAGCAGCAGCAGCTGCCGAGCAGCAAGAGGAGCAGCAAGCGGGGCAGGGGGAGGGCGAGCGGGGAGGAGCGCGGCAGCCCCAGCCAGCGGCGGCGGCACCAGGCAAAACAAACCTCCCAAGCATGAACAGCACACGATTTGGGGATACAAAGCATTGTAACATCAACCCAGGACACCAGTTTACAAAATCTGGCCCAATTTTTGTACGGGGAAGCAACCAAATCTATTACACGATTGTTTACGGAATATTGAAGAGCAAACCAAAATTAGGCCAGATCTTGAGGAAGAGGAATTAGAAACTGGAGGAAAACTTTTTGTGGACAGATCACCCCAGGGAATTAAGGGTAAGAGGAAATCAGGACATGCCATAATTAATGGTAAAACTTTTGAGGTAATTGAGTCAGGCCTGCTAAGTCCTAGCTGGTCAGCACAGGCTTGAGAACTGTGTGCAGTTTTAAGAGCACTCAAGTTGTTAAAAGTGGGAACCATCTATACAGATTCTAAGTATGCTTTTGGCATAGTACATACCTCTAGGAAAATCTGGGGAGAAAGGGGATTAATAAACTCACAGGGAAAAGGATTGATACACCAGGAATTAATAATTCAGATTTTACATGCCTTGTGAGGGCCTGAAGGAATAGCAGTAATTCATTTAAGAGGGCATCAAAAGGGACTAACTCCACTAGTTAGGGGAAATAACCTAGCAGATCAGGAAGCTAAAACGGTGGCCTTGCTGGTAATAAGAGAAAAAGAAAGTGAAGAAGAATGGATATGAGAAAAATGTCTGACTTGTGGGCTAGATTTATTTGAACCTCCCTGTCATGAATGTTGGGATGATTTTAAAAGTAAAGCTTTACACTGTAGTTGTTATGATATTACACATAATTTTGTTGCTTACATGGGAAAAAGCATTATTTGTTCACCTTTACAGTAAAACTAAACCAAAACCAAAACAAAACAAAACAACCCCAAAAACAACAACACCCCCCCCCCCCCCCCCCAAAAAGACCAAACCCCCAAAAAAACACATTAGCACAAATAGGAGCAAAAGAGGATGAAGCAGGAAAATGGGAGCTTCCCGACGGCTGAGAAGCAGTCCCTAAGGAACTGCTATAGGCATTAAGATAATAAAGCAAGTCTTTGCTGCCCTAGGAACTAAATGGGAATATTATACCCCTTGGCTCGGGAAAAGTGGAAAGGATTAATGGGGAAATAAAGAAACAGCTAACCAAATTAACCATGAAAACTAAGATGTCTTGGGTAAAGTGTTTCCCATTAGCCTTAATAATATCAGGACTCAACCTCATACTGATGTAGGAAGAATTTCCCCTTTTGAAATGCTGTATGGAATGCCATAAGATCTAGACATTCCCAGAGACCATCCCATGCTTGACAATCACCAGCTCCAACAGTTCATTACACAACTCATGTTTTGACGAGGTCAGTTGTTAAACAAGAGCCTCGTGGTGCAAAGACCTCCACTTGAGATTGCAATCCACAACATAAAACCAGGGCATAGAGTTCTAATTGGAACACAGAAAGGGACCTCACTGACCCCTCGTTGGGAGGGACCTTATCTTGTCTTGCTCACCACAGAAACTGCCACTGGAACTGCTGAGCGGGGCTGGATGCCAGTCGAGTGAAAGGAGCCCTCCCTGAGGAACAGTGGGAATGCCAGGAAAACCCAGAGACACTGATCTTAAACTGCATAAAAGAATTAATGAGTTAAGTTGATACCATATTATGTCTTGGAAAATATTGTATATGTTATCCTTTTGCATACATAAGGTGTAAAATTTGTAAGGAAAATGTGTAGGCGAAGGAGGCAGAGACATAAGGAAGGGGAGAATGCTGGAAAGCCCCAGGGGTCAGCACAAACACATCCTATGGACCCCGACCACAAAATCCCCCAGCCTTTCACCTAAGGGAGGCACAGAAACCGAGGTCAAAATTACAGCATTACGTGAACCAGCAAGGGGAATTTTAATTAAGAAAAGGAATCCACCACTTTTCTTTTACTTTATGTATTTGATAATCATTTTAGGCTGCATATGGGAAAAAGGAGCGCGGGCAGAAGGTAACCTCCATCAACCATTTAAGTGGTGCTTAATTAGATAGGAAGATCAACATGTGACACAGACTATTACAACTCCTGGAGCACCTAGTTTCACGATCACTCTGTGCCAAATAGTGCCCATAGGCCCTTGCTCAAATCTGAAAGGATTCTATTTCTGTCCTAGCTCCAACCCCGGACCAGGGTATTGTAATAGCCCTGGACAGTATTATTGTGCACACTGGGGATGTGAAACAATTGCATCACACTGGAATCCAGGAGCAGGAAGAAATAAAGCTCTTAGTGTAGAATGGAAACCAAAAAAATGTATACCTCCCAAGAGAGAATGCAGCGGGGGAATAATCCAAACAGGACAAGTGATGATTATTCCCAGAATCACATACCACCCTGAAGAATTTGTGTATGATAATCAGAACTCTCCAAACCATCAATTACAAAAACGAGAACCATTTATCACTTTGACTATAGCCACCCTGATGGCTGTAGGAATTGCAGGTGCAGGGACAGGGATAACCTCACTTGTGCAGCAGAACCAAAAGTTTCAATCACTTGGAATAGCTGTAGATAAGGACGTAATTCCAATTGAAAAATCAATCAGTGCATTAGAAAAATGGTTAAGATCACTGTCAGAAATAGTATTGCAAAACCATAGGGGACTTGACCTTATGTTTTTACAACAAGGAGGATTATGTGCTGCACTAGGGGAACAGTGTTGTGTTTAAGCAGACCATACTGGAGTTGTTAGGGATACCATGACTGAACTCTGGGAGGGCCTAGAGAAACAAAAACGAGAAAGAGAACTGCAGCAGAGCTGGTATGAGTCCTGGTTTAACCATTCTCCATGGCTAACTACCCTACTGTCCACTATTGCAGGACCCCTAATATTGGTGATTTTAGTGTTGACCTTTGGACCATGTATTTTTAACAAAATCATTCAATAGTCAAAAGAAAGCTGGAAGCCCTGCACTTAATGTTGGTAAGAGCACAGTATGAGCCTATACAGGATGAAGGGTTAGAACTGAGCCACGCAGAATTGCAAAGATTTGATCAGCAAAAATGATAAAAAGGGGGAATTGTAACAGAGTACGTGTAAGACTTTGCTAATCAAACATTGCTAAATTAGGGAACACGGCCAAAAGACCACTGAGACTTGCTTAAGCTAGCTGAAAGATTATATCTCAAATAGCCACAAACATCTGTATGTGTCTGTGTCCAGTTTGTGGATGATTGAAAAAAAAGATAGGAAAAAGTCAACCAATGGCTAAGAGAAGAAGACCACAGCCTTCCTCCCCATGACCACCAGGAGCCAGAAGAGCCCCCAGCAACTGGCTGTGCAGACACAGAAAGAACGTGAGAAGATGCTGAAAGGCACGGACACGGGAGAAGATGAAAATAACAGAGGGACTGACACGGAGTGGGGTGCGCGCCGCTGGTGGAGCGGAGACTCCCCGGACCCCAGCGCTGATTTGCTTATTGCTGCTCGCTCAATAAATTCTTTATTGATTCCATTTATTGGAGTTGATCAATTTATTACAGATAAATTTATAACAATGCAGGCCTAGAATGGGGCAGGGACCAGGAATGGGGACAGGGAATGGGAATGCGGTCAGGGACTGGGAATTCTGCACTTGTCATGGGGACAGGGACCTCGACAGGGACCAAGACCTGGAATATGAGACAGGGATAGGGAATGGAATTGGGAATGGGACTAGGAAAGGGGACAGGGAATGTGTTCAGGGACCGGGAATGCTCATGGGAATAATGCAGTGGACTGAGAATGGGACCAGGTGTGGGAATGGGACCGAAAGGAAGACAGGGACCAGGAATTTGGCTGATAGAATGGGGACAGGGAGCTGGACTACAAGACTGAAGGGACCAAGGAATAAGGGACCGGGTCCAGAACTAGAGGATTGAGACCAAGACTGAGAATGGGATGGGGAGTGGGGACAAGGACTGGGAATAGGGACAGAGACAGGGACTGGGTGTCAGGACTGGTTATGGCTTCACATCTTCCCAGAGCAGAGCAGCTGCTGGCTGCTGTAAAGTTGTGTCTTGTCAAGGCACGTCAGGCTCCAAAGGCAAAGAGCCCAAGGCTCTCCAGTCCCTGTTCAATCTCTCTGCCATAAAGTCCCAGTGGAAGCAGGAGCAGCTCTCTGCTGCAAGAGGTGGAAGCTGCGGCTGGTGCAGAGTC